>NW_006159688.1:280983-309966 GCF_000334495.1 Tupaia belangeri chinensis | reverse complement strand
AGTTTATTCTAGATGGGAAACCACATTTTGTATGTTGTGATGATGCTCAGGGAATGAATGTAAATTAATAAAAAAAAAATTTTCAGAAGAAAAAAAAAGACATTAAAAATACCTATCTGATGACTGCAGTAAGCTCTATAGCCCTAGGTAGGTGCTACTTTATAGTATGTTCATTCTATTCACTGAGGTTTATGCCTAAAGTCAGACTTGTGTTCATGGATATGTATATTTCAGCTGTGCTTGCTATTGAAAATATTTAGATTTATTAAGATATTTAGTGAAACAATAAAATGGGGGAGGCAGAGAAAGCAACAATAGATACCAGACACAATATGGGAGGAGGGTGGGAGATGGCAGAGGGTGAGATGGGGAATCAAGGATGGGAAAAAAGGCAAAATATACAGAAAACAAGAAATGGAAAATTATGTGTTGACAATAACACATATGTTGATGTGCTTGATTGAGCCAATATACAGTGTACTGTGAATGGAAAAATCTCATTTTGTATGCTATAATGATGTACAGTGAATGAATGTAAATAAATAAATAAAAATAAATTTTAAAAAAAGGACTGGTTAATACATGGATGTTCCTTATATTGTATATCTTTGTGAATATTTAGTACATGTTAATTATATTATAAAGCTGTATCAATTTAAAAAATGTAGAACAATATTATGTTGGTCTCTATTGAATATAAAGAAATCAGTACCTTGAAGTAGGGAGCTACCCTTATAAAAATCTCAAAGATATGGCACTGACTGGGCAATGGGAATCAGAAACTAGAAGACTAGGGAACCGTGGTACAGGGGAATGTGGTAAAATGCTCATCAGAGACAATTTGGAAGTTATATCACATGCCCGCTGAGCCTGAAAATCTAAGTGAAGTATCTAGAAAGAGTCATAGCAATAGGGCTTGTTGACTGTTAATTGCTACCAACAGCATGAAAAATGAGCTCACATAAATATTGTCTGGTTTTCAATAAAAAATTTGAAAGAATAGGGTCTGCTTTTTTATTTTATTTTTTACATTTTTTAAAATCACAATTTTTAGCTTACAAGGTGATCATTTCAATATGTGAATATTTCTCCCCGGTCCGGTTGATCAAAATATAACAATACTACCTCCCTGTCTCAACATCCTGCTTTTTTAAAAAAAGAAAACTGATTTCTTCTGACTCCTAAATAAAAGAAGAAGTATTGATCCACAGAGACTGAAAATTCTCAGTTGAACAATGTGAGCCCACCCTACGTCAAAGATCCCCTTAAGGATTTAACTTCCCCACTTACTGTTTCAGATAGTTTCAAGGCAGTCACCAGTGTTTGGAAAAATAGGGGAATGGGGACATGGAGGAACATAAATCAGACTTGAAAATTATATGTGGAAAAGCACTTTAGGTGTAGTTACTGCGACATGAACAAAGTTCAGAGGCTTACATGGATTTTCAGAGAACTGTCAAAGGAATCACAAACTAATAGAATATCTTTGTCTTTCTGAGCATTAAAATCTTGTGAATCCCAAATTTGTGTGGTCAGAAAAAAAATTTTGTATGCATTCCCAAGTAGAAGACTCTGCTTTTAAAGAACAATAAGCTGTGGTCTGGTAGTCCTTAAAATAATTGATAGCAGGATGAGTGGAGAGGGATGAGTGCAGATAAACTTTTTCTGTTTTCTACTGAGCACAGAAATGTGAGACAGCAGTTTAGCTGGAGGATCATCAAATGTGGGCTAAACCTTTTTCAAGGTTTTTTTTTTTTTTTTTTCTATTTACCCTACATTCTCTATAACTCTTTCCTTCTTCCAATTACAGACATTGGAAACTAAATGTCACAACATGGATTAAATATTCAGATTCCGTCTAGTACAACCCAAGTGAGTAGTAAAGGCATGTATTGAAAAGTTTTCTACCTCTTGGCATACTAATTGCTTCTATAGAAGGCTGAGAGTTTAAACAGCATAACATTTTAAGTTCAAACTATTTTTTGTAATTATCTTCCTTTACATTTTATTTGTATGACTTCATGACTATTCTACCCACTTCAATTAGCCTATATCAAGATTACACAAATTATATTGATTTTTTAATATAAAGATATCTTGATTTTTATCCTAATGATTAAAACTATATTGATGATGACATGAATGATTAAGCCACTACGTAATATATTCTGGGTGGGAAGTCACATTTTGTATGCTATGGCGATGCTTAGGGAATGAATGCAAATTAATTAATTAAAAAAAGTTTCAGGAAAAAAACACAAAAACTGTTTTTCTTTAAATTAGAAAAAATGCATTAAAAATACTTATTTGATGACTGCAGTAAGCTATATAGCCCCAGCTAGGTGCTACTTTATAGTATGTTCATTCTACTCACTGAGGTTTATGCCTTTTTATGCCTAAAGTCAGACTTGTGTTCATGGATATGAATATATCATCTGTGCTTGCTATTGAAAATATTTAGATTAACTAAGATCTTTAGTGAATCAATAAAATGTGTGAGTGGGAAAAGCCATAGAAAGCAACCATAGGTACCATAGACAGTGTGGGAGGATAGTGGGAGATGGCAGAGGGTGAGAGATAGGGAATCAAGAGTGGGGAAAAAAAGCAAAATATACAGGAAACAAGAAATGAAAAATGATTTGTTGACAATAACATGTATGTTGATGTGCCTGATTGAGCCAATATGCAGTGTATTCTGGATGGAAAATCTCATTTTGTATGCTATAATGATGTATAATAATATGAATGTAAATAAATAAATTTAAATTTAAAAAGGTATTAAAAAAACTATATTCTCACCATAAATTTGTAGATAATACAGATAATTATATGAGGAAAATGAAATCACCCATACTTTCACCATCCAAAGACAACCTACCTTGAGGAAAAAACTTTAGAAATTCCCTATACATATGTATGTATATATATTTATATGCATCTAATTCTTCAATATGCACTGTTATGTAATTGGATCTTTTCCATTTACATCTTATTTTATTATCAATAAATATAGATTTGTATTATTATTTCATGTGGCTTGAAAGTTTTTAAAAAATCCTTTTAGTGATATATTTGTGTATTCTCTAACCAGGTCACATAGTTGTTTGAAATGAATGAAATTTTATCTCTAGTATGCTTGTCATGTTTTTAAAAATAATATCTTTATTGTGTAATCATATTCCAGTTGTTTTTCCTTCATTAAGGGTTAGTTGAGACTACATTTTCTGATATCTCCTTTTCTTTCTTTGTCTTTTAATTGCCAGAAGGCATGTTCACTTACCGGAGAAGGGGAGAGGGAGAAAGCATCCCTCAATGGGGTGTGGTCATGCTGCAATTCCTTCTTCTCCATTTCTCTATCCTGTCAAGACTGCACATGCACATGTTCCCAGTGTATTTTTCAAGCCACAAGGGCTGGGATTCAAACCATGTGGTCGGCCATGGGATCTGGTTCCCTTAATAGCCAGCCCCTCTGACAGCTTTCATATTGAAAAATATTTTATCACTGCCTTCATTTCTTTTCTAAGAAAGATTTTTGCCATAGGTGCATGAGCTTGCCAGAGAGACAGAAAGTAAGAAATCACCCCTCCCCCCATATCATAATCCCTTCTCCATTTTTCTCTTGGGATTTTGGGCACGCACACACACGTACACACACACACACGCCTGGCATGAGTTTTAAGCTACTGGGTCCAGGACTTGACTGTGGTCAACTATGTGGTAATCCAGCAATGTAGTCATTTAACCATATGCTGGTTCCATATTGCCATACTATTTTAAATGATAATATGGTTGGTTATAATACTTTAGGACACAATTTTTTACTATGAGAGTTTTATAAGCATTCCTCCACCATCATCGGATATTAAATGTTACTGTGGAGAAACTTAGTGCCAGTATGATGTTTTCCCCCACAGTTACTTGATATTTTTTGCCTGGATGTACAAAGTCTTCTTTCTGCATCATTGAAGTTCAGTAATTTCACCAGAAGGTTTGCTGTTGATCATTTTGTACTGATTTTTCCTGAAACAAGATGTGTACATCTCAATTCTCTTCTCAAGTTGTCTCATTTCTCTTCTGACCTTTCAAATCTCTGTTTTAACTTTTGTGTCATAGAGTTTATTAATAAACTTATTTGATTTTGGAGCAATATGTAAACTCCGTTTTCATCAGCTCCTGGACAACAGTTTTAGTGTATTTTTGCCTGCCATTTATTTGTTCATTTCTTTGTTTCTCTTGTTATTTTTCATGAAGTTTTTGAAGAGTTCTTTTGCTTATTACTCAATTTTTTTTTTTACTTGTCAGAGAGTGTGTGCACTGGTTAGAGACAAAAACAGGGGAGAAAACATCCCTCATTGAGGGGTGGTCATGCTAGAATTCCCTTTGTTCTAATTTTCCATCCTGATGTGAGTTGAGGCATGCATGCACACGTCTGGCATGTTTCTCAAGCCTCTGGGGCCAGGATTGATTGATTGATTAACTGACTAAATACTGCAGGCTGCATGTGCTTGCTGGAAACAGACAGGGTTGGGGAAAGTGAGAGAGCACACCTCAGGAAGGAAGGACACACTGCACTCCAATCCCTTCTCCTCCATTTTCTTCTTGGGATTTTGGGTATGTACACACACACACTCAGGACTTGAACCATGCAGTTGGCTATGTGAGATCCAGTCACCTTAATCACCACACCACCTGGCTAGCCCAGAGCCAGGATTTGAACCATGCAATCACCATGTGAGACCTGGCTCTCTAACCACTAGGCCATGGGACTGGCCCTATTACTCATTTTTAATTAAGGTGAAATCATCCAATTCTTTAGGGGACAATAGTATAAAATAGTGACTCTCACTAGGGATAATTTTTCTCCTAGGAGACATTTGGCAATATTGGGGACATTTTGCTTATCATAACTAGGAGGAAGGCAGATACTACTGGCAGCTAATGAATAAAAGACAGCAATGTAGTTCAATAGCCAATGATTTGCAGGACAGCCCCACATTACTAGCTCAAAATGTCAATAGTTTCAAGGTCAAGGAACCCTTGTTGAGACAAAGATGAAGGAACAGGGGTCGGCAATGAAATATTGTGTGCTTGTGTGTTTATTCTGATTATCTCTTTGAAATTGATTCCTGCTATCCATTTGACAAATGCATGCAGCTGTAGAAATGTTCACAGTAATAAATTATCTTATATTCACAGTATGATGGGAAAAATTACAATGGTTTGGCAGTTATTTTTCATTCTACTTTGATACCCCGTTACTAAGTGACTCAACCAAGTTTGAGTTCACAGACTTTCACAGCCAGCCAAGTAGTCTAATTTTGTTTAGCCAAGCAAAGTGTTCCTAGTTTAATTAGAAACCAAAGCAAAGCAAAACAAAATCCTTAATGGTTCGCCAGAGTTGCTGGAGTTATGCAACCTTGAATATGCTCTTTAGACCCGGTCTAATTCTCAGTGCCTTTGATAATAACTTCTTTGTGAATTTGAAGAATCATGCATATCCTCTTTGTAATTTCAGAAAACGTGGAGTGTTTCTACTTTTTAATTGATCTTAGGTGAGTTAAAAAAGGAAAAAGAAGTTGCTTCTTTGATCTCCTGTTTGGAATTCAGAAATCACCAAGTGGTTATTTTAAACTGTAAACTACATTATGGAATGTGTATTTTTGAACTTTGTTTCTTTCTAAAGATATATGAAAAAAAAAAAAAAAGAACAGCTTTTAATTCTTGGATGGCTGCTAGAGTTTTCTAATGAAGTGTATGACTTCATTAGAACAGATCGCAAAGGGAAAGTGCTGGATTATCCCAACAAAACAGTGTTTATCCCAACACACCAAGGGGCCTGTCACTCTCTCACAGTCTAAAATTTCTGCTCTATTACGAAAGATCCTTCCATAGATGTGGAAAGTGGACTTGGTGCTTTTCATGCTGTTCCTTTGGTTATTTTATTTATCCCTATCCCAGTAACACATAATCTAAATTGCAGTCATTTTATAGAACTCTTTGACATTTAATAAAGTAAGGTCTCTCCACCTTGTGGTCCTTCAAGTGATTTTTGGTTATTCATTATCTTTTATTTTCTCAAATATTTGAAAATCAGTTTCTCAAATTCCCTTTTAAAAAGCAACTATTGGAATATTGAGTTAAATCGCATGGAATTTATAGGTAATTTGAAGAAGATACACATCTGTAGACAATTTAATGCAAACATTTGTAGACCAGTAACATAGCATATTCTCTACTTGAGATTTTATTTGCCTTTCAACGAAGTTATAAAATGGTTTCCATAAAAATTTTACCCATGTTTTAATTAATTTATTCATAGGTATGTTACATTTTTGATGTGCTGGTAAAAGATACATTTTTACCATATTTTTTTGTTTGTTGTAGTTTAGAAACATTTAGTGGATTACTATATATAAGTTTTGTGACCAAAAACTGCTAAACTCATATTGCTTTGATTATTTTGATGTTTTGCTTAAACTACACTATCATTTGCGATTACCGACAATACTATTGTACTTATTCTTGAAATCCTTTTGCTTTCCTTATTCTGCTGGGTCTCATAGTATAATGTATGATAAATGTAATGATGACAGCATCTCTCCTGCTAATCATGTACTACAAAGGATAATTCCAGAGAAAATAGGCAGAAGCTATATTTTAAGCTAATTAAAAGGCTGACTACTTTTCAGAACTGGGGAATAATAAAAAAAGATAACAATTCATAGGGCTTCCAAATTAAAGAATAAGTACAAAATATCCATAGGGAAAAGAGAAATATTGAAAGAGTGGCAGTTAAGTTGAAAGCCAATTTCTCAATAGCAATGACAGAAGCCAGTGGAATGATATCTTTAATGGACTAAAACTATACCTGGGAATATGCACGTGTGCATGCTCACCCTCCACCCCCCCACACACACACATCAAAAGGAAGATTATGTGGAATGATAGAATACTTGTGATATGAGTTAGATACAGTTAGATGTATTTATCAGGGCTCTGCAAAAGTAAGAAAACAACTGGTCTTTTTTTAAGCAAGAAGGAGGTAATACAGAAAGAGTTAAGAAATTTGGGAACTTGCAGAGTTAGAAGAGAAACCTTATTTTTATTTCCAACAAGTAAAGATAAAAGTCAGAACTCTAAATGAAAAAGTCAGTAAAACTCAGTTTTGCATCAAGGACCAAATAGAGGATGTGTTCAGCAGAGTCCATTCCGAAAATTTCTGAATGCTGAAGATGAGTTATAGTAAATCTTTTCAACTTTACAAAATGTTTCTTAGAAAATATATTCAAGAAGTTAAAATGTGACTCTTCCAGAGAAGCCTAATGGACTTAAGGTATTTGAGATCACGGGGAAAGAGCGATAGAGATAAAGATCTGTAAACAACTATGAGCTGGCTATTGATCTATGGAGCTGACCTGAGTAAGTAGATAAGATGTCAACTATTAATCTGGACTAATATAATGTAATTACATGAGACTTAAAAGAATCTTTGGCCTAGAATTCTAAGACCAACAAGGAGACTGAGACAGCTGCCAGCACCCCAAGGAGGATTCTTTATTCTCCTCTTCAAATGTGGCAAAAGATAGATGTCAAAGAAAGGACTTTATAGAGGGTAGAACTAAGTACAAAGGAAGACAATAGGATGGGAAAAATGGAAATAGTTTTTAATCACAGAATAATCCACATTCCCAATGTGGAGTTTGTGGAGTTTCCGTATAAGATCTGCCTGTTAGAATCTGGGGATTGTTAGAGACCATTGAGTGCTGTATGTCTTTAGTTTGTTCACTTTCTCAAGAGGAGTATTTATTGCCGCTATCTTATTCATCTTCCACTATTGAATTTTGGGTATGTGGAAGACACATAAATTGTCTTTTAGTACATGAGCTTCCAAACCAAGGGAAAAAAAAAAGAAAGAAAGAAAAGAAAAACCATACAGGCATTATTAAGAGACTGCTAGATGGGGCTAGCAGGTGATGTGGAGGTGAAGGCTGCTGGATCTCATATGACTGACTGCAGTTTCAGTCCTTGATCCAGCAGCTTGAAAAACATGCCAAGTATGCATGTGTGCATGTCCAAAATCACAAATAAAGATCTGTAAAGAACTATGAGCTGGCTATTGATCTATGGAGCTGACCTGAGTAAGTAGATAAGATGTCAACTATTAATCTGGACTAATATAATGTAATTACATGAGACTTAAAAGAATCTTTGGCCTAGAATTCTAAGACCAACAAGGAGACTGAGACAGCTGCCAGCACCCCAAGGAGGATTCTTTATTCTCCTCTTCAAATGTGGCAAAAGATAGATGTCAAAGAAAGGACTTTATAGAGGGTAGAACTAAGTACAAAGGAAGACAATAGGATGGGAAAAATGGAAATAGTTTTTAATCACAGAATAATCCACATTCCCAATGTGGAGTTTGTGGAGTTTCCGTATAAGATCTGCCTGTTAGAATCTGGGGATTGTTAGAGACCATTGAGTGCTGTATGTCTTTAGTTTGTTCACTTTCTCAAGAGGAGTATTTATTGCCGCTATCTTATTCATCTTCCACTATTGAATTTTGGGTATGTGGAAGACACATAAATTGTCTTTTAGTACATGAGCTTCCAAACCAAGGGAAAAAAAAAAGAAAGAAAGAAAAGAAAAACCATACAGGCATTATTAAGAGACTGCTAGATGGGGCTAGCAGGTGATGTGGAGGTGAAGGCTGCTGGATCTCATATGACTGACTGCAGTTTCAGTCCTTGATCCAGCAGCTTGAAAAACATGCCAAGTATGCATGTGTGCATGTCCAAAATCCTGAGAAGAGAATGGAGAAGAAGGGGTTGCAGTGTGGCCATCCCTCTTGGGGGAGAGAGTGATTTTTCAGTCTCTCTCTTTTTCTGTCTCCCTGGCAATTCAAAGATACCAGATTCAGGTAGTCAAAGATACCAGACCCTGAGAATGAAGCAATGCCCTTTTTTGTTTGTTTGTTTTGGAGAATACATGAATAGGTTCTACATGCATGAGTGGAAAGAAATATTATATGGTTAGAAGGATAAATGGCAGTAGGTTGCATTATTGTTCATCAATATTTGCTTTCCTCTTTTTTGTGGGTTAGAATTAAAATTTTCAAATGACCTAAATTCCTTTTGATTATGACACTTTTTTTAGCCAATGAAATATGAGCAGAAGTGATTTGTAGATGTCTAGGCAGAATCCTTGAGATGGTTCATTCTTTGCCATGTTTTCTTTCTTTGCCACTGGAGCTGGTAACATTGCAGGTAGCAATTGCTATGTCCATAGTGTTACAGAGGATACTGAAAGAATAGTTTCAACAAGTCTTCAATATCATAGTCAGGTTTCTTTTAGAAAAGAGTGGTTCTTTAAAACTGTGGGAAAATTGTGGCTATGAATCTAACAGTTTTGATTCTCCAGATTTCTCTGAACATGTCACCAGAAGCTGGTCCTTCCTTTTTGAAAGAGAAGAGTTGCTATTTTTAGCCTGAAGTCAAAGCAATCATTTCATCTAATCAGACTGCCTTGCAAGACAGCGCTTGTTCTTGTAAAGATTTGCTCTGCCATCCCTCATTGCTACAGGTTAACCATAGGATAACCACTATCAGTTCTCAACACTGTCCAAGCAGAGAAATATAGAACAAGTTCAGGAGAAAATAAATTACATATAATTTGCTTTAGAGTACCAAGTTAATATATATTCATGAAGGAATAAGTCTTGAAAGTACTGGGTAGGGAACATGGACTATAACCCAAAAGAAGAATTTATGGACTCATGATTTAATGCTTTGACAAATACACCTGAAACTGATGCTTATAATCTATTAAAAATAGCTCCACAAAGTTTTGACACACTGACAGCCCATTCACATGATGAGGAAATGCCAAGATTTTCATAGGATAGTGCTAAGAAAAGGGCCAGAAGGTTCAAAGTGGTAACTATGTTAGCAAGGGATTACCATGCAGAAGCTGAGAATACACCACCTGACTGTTTTCAGAGGAGACCGTTCTCTAAAGCAATAAAGAATGCAGTGGTGAAGAGTACACATGTATGTTCGAGAAGTTTGGTAATGGTGATCCATTGTAGAATGTTAACGGTGGAGTTATTACTTAGGAGCTGAGTTCAATGTTATGAGTTTGGATGATGGGATTTATCATTCCTGTGACCAGTTGGTGACTTTCTTATATATTTCTTTCTTTTTTATACAGGGTGATTTGATCACCAGGATTCTGTGGCTGCAGGTACACTGGAGCACATCCATAATTTTTTTTTCCCAAAGAACTGGTATTTCAGGGGGCGAGATAGATGGACAACTGACTAGAGTGTAAAAAATTACTTGCGTAGTTAAAAAAATCAAGAATCTGATATGAGCAGTGGAAAATTGTGGTTCCTTACTCAGTTTCCATATATAAGTCAGTTTTGGACCTAAAAGTTATTTATTAAAGGGGAGATTAAAAATCCCCTTGAAAGAGTTTTATATGTACAGTAAGTATATAAGGTAAATACTCGTTTGTGCCTTCTCCAAAGGGACTTTTGTAAATAAGTACAGACAAGTGGAAGTATTTAAATGTTTTAGTTTATTAGACACAGTGTTGAA
The DNA here is from genome assembly GCF_000334495.1 of Tupaia belangeri chinensis. NCBI lineage: Eukaryota > Metazoa > Chordata > Mammalia > Scandentia > Tupaiidae > Tupaia > Tupaia belangeri. Next base: position 299,371 of record NW_006159688.1, on the reverse strand, counting down.
TTGACACTGATTTTAGCTGGATACATGGCCCTCCAGTTACAGTGAGAGCTTCTGGAGCCAGATGATAAATTGGATATTGGATAAACTCCATCTCTCAGAGAGTGTAATGTGTCTTCAGATCTTTCCTGTGACTATCTTCCCCAGTGCTTTATTGTATAATTAGGATAGATATTCTTAGTACTGGAAGAACACTTAGACTGTTTCCCAGACCTTAGGATAAAGATCATTTTGGTAGGAAAGTCCATCTGGAAATCCCTATAATAGTTCCTTCCACCCTCCACAACCAAGATGATAAATCAAGAAGCAATATTGCATGCTGGAAAAAGTATAAAGATTAGAGCCATCAAGAAAGACTTGAAGGATGCAGGGGTAGTATTCCTGTTTCAGTTCACTAGCCTAGCATCTGAAAAAACAGATAGATAAGGGTAGATGGCAGTAAATTCCTGTAAATTCAACCAGGTGGTGGCCTAATCAGAGCTGACAGACTGTAAACATTATCTCTTCTAGTAAATGATCAGGTTGACAATGATATGACACTTGGCATCATACTAACTGATCTTAGCAAGATCACCCAGCCTAATGGCACAGTCATTAGTAGCTTGAACTGTGGTGCTGGAAGCCATGTGACTGACCATGATTCAGATCTCTGAATGAGGTCAAAATGCACTGTGTGTATATATGAGTGCCCAAGATTCTGAGGAGCTGGAGGGCTAAAGAAAGAGATTGCAGCATAACGGGATCCTGTGGAGGTTCTTCCCTTGCTCTTGTGCATGCACATGTGCTTTCTCTCACTAATAAAATGAACGTAAAGAAAAAGATGAGGCAAGAACACTAAATGCTAGATAGTGAGTTAAACCCTACAAAAATTTAGGACTGCTGCATATATGAAGTATTCAGAAGTCAGGTAATCTTGAGCATGCCAAGATATCTCCTCTAAGGGAACTAATAAGTTGTCAAATCTTATAATTCCATATCAAGTGGCACAATCCCTGGTCCGTTAGAATTTGGGGGATAGTATACACTACACTTGAGGACACATTTTTCCACAAGGCTGATGGTTTTATATGGGGCCCAGAGCAAGAAAGGATCCGGGTTGAGTACAAGTTGCCCTGTTTCTCAGCAGATGGTACATGGAGTGTTTGGCAAGTCCTAACAGAAGAGGCTCAGTGAAGAACTCTAGGATTCTGGAGCTAAGCCATGCCTTCTACAATAGAGAATTATGCTCCATTTGTAAAATAAGTTCTAACAAAATATTATGTCCTAGTACATACTACACATCTGAATGTGAAAGAGGACATAGCTATGCAACCTAACTGCCAACCCATTGCATGATGGAAATGATATATTTGGGATTGGACCCAAAAGATTCAGACGACATAGGAACAGGTGGCCTAGTGTCTAATGTCACCTCCTTCAACTCTATATATGGCCCCTTGTGGACCAATTACGTTATGACCAACCTAAGGGGATAAACATAATTCCAGATTTGCTTATAGATGGGTTGGTGTAATACGAGCAACATAGAATCTGAAACAATATTAATGAACTTTTTGTTCTCGGTTACACCCAAATCCCTTAGCCTACCTTGCTTTTGAATGATCTTTTACCTAAGCATTATTTTGATCTCATGAAAGAATCTGAGACCCTAAGAGTAACTTACCATACTTTGAGAACCACTCCTATAGTGAGTGCACTTAGCAAAATTTGGAGGCTATGTGAGTATGCACGTATTTGTATATTTTGCACATAGCTTATATAAATCAATTCCAGGTAATTAAAGACTGAAATGTACAGGTAATTCTGTGAAATGTTTAGAAGCAAATATATGAGCAATTGTAGGTAGAAGAGACAGTGGGGGAGGAGGGTGGGAAATGAGGGAAGATGAAAGAAAGGGATAGAAGGGGAAAAAGAAAAAAGGAAAGTATCTAAGGGACACAAGAATGGCAAATTATCTGTTGATGACAATCTGTATGATAATGTATTTGACTGGACTAATATACAGTGTATTCATGCTGCAAAAATTCATTTTGCATGCTATAATAATATACAGTAATTGAATGTATAAAATATATTAAAAAATAAAAATAAAGGTAAAATTATTTTTCAATACCAAATAAAAGAAGCAAATAAAGAATAGTGTTTTATGGCCTCAAGGTAAAAGACATTTGCTGAACAAGAAATACAAACCAGAAACCACAAAAGAAAAATTGGTAAATTCAACTAATTCTTCAGCTAAATAGCACTTTAAAGGTGTGGAAAGACCAGTTCCAATAGAAGACACTACACACAAATGACCAGCAAAAAATTATTATCTACAGCATATAATAAATTCTCATGAATAAAAAAGACTTAGTTACATGGGCAAAATGAATCAATAGGAATTTAATGAGAAATCAAAAATGTTCCTGAAACTTACTAAAGGATATTAAACCTCATTAATCAGAGAGCAATGCAATTTCAAATCTAATGTTCAGGCAAGAACTAAGAAATAGGACAGTAAATGTTGACTTGTGCATGCATTAAGAGTTCTCATGCTCTAGTGATGGAAGCATAACTGGTATAACTATTTTGAAAAACAGTGTCCTCTTTTCCTCCCTGGCTGCTTGAGGATATACCGCCATGATGAATGACACAGTAACTATCTGAACCAGGAAATTCATGACCAGCTGACTACTTCAGAGGAAACAAATGGTCATTGATGTCCTTCACCCCAGGAAGGAAACAGTACCTAAGACAGAAATTTGGGAAAAACTAGCAAAGATGTACAAGACCACACCAGATGTCATCTTTGTGTTTGGGTTCAGAACCCATTTTTGGTGGTGGCAAGACAACTGGCTTTGGCATGACTTACGATTCTTTGGATTATGCAAAGAGAAATGAACCCAAACATAGACTTGCAAGACATGGCCTTTATGAGAAGAAAAAGACCTCAAGAAAACAGTGCAAGGAACACAAGAACAGAATGAAGAAAGTCGGGGGACTGCAAAGGCCAATGTTGGTGCTGGCAAAAAGTGAGCTGGAGATTGGAGAATAGTCGAAGGAGTAAAGATTCCGCAATGACTATCTGCAGTGATTGTGCGGGTTTTTCATGAGAGGATTAATAAACTAAAAAAAAAAGAAACAGTGTCAAATATCTGACAAAGAAACCTTGAAGGAAAGGGGTGAAGGGAAATCCTCCAGTGGTCAGAGTTCACAGAAGTGCACTTCATTGTCCAGTCTGCATGCTAAATAAGGAGAAATCCCTTAAGCTAAAAATGTGCGAATTCTTAAGCAATGGTTGATGATTCAGCTATTCAAGTTACCTGCCTGGAAGAAGCATTACTGAAAGATCAGGGACAAGATGATGTAGGGAGGAAATATATATGATGGAGAAGTATATGGGTAGGGATGGCACAAAGCACACAGATCCTTTTGCTGCATGCAAATTTCCATCTGTTGCAATGGAACTTCTCAACACTTAGATGGACAGGTTGATAAATACTGTGGAAAGCCAGCCTCTGTCCTGAGCATCCCAATTCATGGCCACCACGAACAGAGAGTGACCATTGTGGAAGTCTTGGAGGCAAGACTTGAGCTTTTTCTCATCAAGGTCAATCTAACTACTGAAACTGCTAAATGTTCACTGTGCTAACAGATAAGCAAAACCTGAGTTTACCACAAGTTACTATAATTTAAATACACTAACTAGTAGTATTTCATAGGTCTATTACAGTGAATCTTTCCACCCTGGGGGGGGGGAGAGTGATTTATTCTTACTAAAATGATAACATATTGTAGATATAGATCTGCCTTCTACATCCATAGTTTCTCTGCCAGAACAACCATCTGAGGGCTTATAGAATATAGATCTGTAATACTGCATCCCACATAACATTGCCTCAGTCAAAGGACCAATTTATGGCAAAGGAGATGTGCCAATGAGAGTATAACCACTGATCTTATATTGCATGTTCTTATCCAGCAGTATTTCACAGATCTATCATAGTAAGCCCTTATACCCTGGAAGAGTGATTTGTGCTTACTGAAATTGTAACATACTATGGACATAGGTCAGCCTTCCACATCCATAGTGTTTCTGCCAGACTCACCATCTGAAGACTTACAGAATGTAAGTCTATACTATGGCATCCCATATAATATTGCTTCAGTCAAAGGACCAGTTTATGGCAGAGGAGATGTGTCAATGAGGATATAATCATGAGATCTACAGATCTTACATTAAACATCATTATCCCACAGTATCTGGCTTAGTGGCTGAATTAAGGTGTCGGCCAAAAAAGAATCCTTTTGTGATTTAATGTACTATTTTCTGGGAAGCTGTATGTGCTCTGAACAGAGGTTAATATAAAATTATTTTCTCTCAATAGATAGGATATATGAGTCCAGGAACCAAAACAGGGAAGCAGGATTTCCATTCTTTTACCATCATTCCCAGTGACCTACTCTTAGGATTTATACTTTTTTCCCTGTAGATTTAGATTATACCAAGTTGGGGCCATAGACCTCAGGGGTAACACATTTGCCAGGGAGCACAGTAAGGATTCAAATGAACTTGAAATGGAGATGTCTACTTGATGTTAGCAGACTAACAGACAAAGACAGGAGTTCCTGTGTGGTAGGGATAATTGACCCAAGAAGATACTCCTATGCCACAGGGACTGAAGTATGTCTTAAATTCAAAGGATTCATTGGGGGGTAGCTCTTGATATTTCTGTACCTGGAGAGAATAATAGGAAATTTCAGCAACCAGGAACTATCAAGAGCAAGGTAACTAAGGATTCAGATTCTTCAGGGATGTGGGTCTCAACTGATCCTTCAGATAAGCAAACTGGTCCAGCTAAAGTAATGACTAAGTGTGAGAGAAATCTGATATGAGAGAAAAGTGGTAGAGGAAGGATAAGATTAACCACTTACTACTTCAGAACCAGGTTCTACAACAAGAAAAATAATTTGTGAAACTAACTTTTTTTTTTTTTTAGAGAGAAATTTTTGCTATAGGGCACTTACTTGCCAGAGAGATAGAGAGATAAAAAAAATCACTAAATCACTGCCTGGGGGAATAGCCACACTGCAATTTCTTCTCTTTCATTCTCCTCTCAGGATTTTGGAAGCACACACACACACACACACACACACACACACCCCTGGTGTGAGTTTTAAGTTGCCAGGTCCAGGACGTAAGCCACAGTCAACTACATGGGAGTCCAGCAATGTAACCATTACGCTATCTGCTGGTCCCATGTGTAACTAGCCTTAATGACTGTACATTATCTATTACCTTTTGGAGAGGAAGAAAGAGCTGCTAGCTTCCACAAAAACGGAACTACCATCTTGTAGTGTTGGAGCCAGATACAATATGAACAGATCTAAATGGCACAAAGGCTGTTTGTATCAGATACTTCTTGTCTACCTCTTAGATCACCTTATATTCACCTGCTTCTTGAAATTTTTGTTACAGCTCAAGCTGGTGATATGACAAACAATTTGAGAGCCCACTAACCCACTTCACTCCGACACTCTGACAATACCTTGCCTCATGCTTGCTCCCTATTCCACACACATTACTAACTGTATCTATGATATAAGAAAGAAAAAAAAATCTACTTTTTTCTTTTTCTCTAGCTTGGTCTGAAATATTTAAATAGGAATGTATGTTCACATTTTCTAATGAGAGCTAATCTTGTCACTTCACTGGACAATACTAGAATAACAAAAAGAGAGAAAAATCACCACTCACATGAAAGATGCACTAGTTTAAAAACCAGAAGATATATTTAAATAGTCAGAATAAAGTCCTATGAATTTTACTTTCTGAGGAGGAAAAATGGAGTATAGAAAGGCTTGAAAAAACTCACTGAGTGGTGTGTAACAAAGTCACAATAAACGACAATTTTAATAAAGACTTCAAATATCAGGGGATTGTACAACCTGATTTGCCTCAGACAATTCTGGTTTATGCTTGTTGTTCTGACATGATTATTAATAACTCGCTCTTTGGCCCCCAGTTTTTTAGACTGGATAATAAATGAAAATGCCACTGTTATGGTTTAAATGCATCCTCCTCAAAGTTCTTGAGATTTGGTGAACCATTGTGATGGAATTAAGGAGGTGGAAATTTAATCCAGCTATTGGATTCAGAGATGGTGCCTCTGGGAGGTTCTCTGAATTAAAGTAATCATGGGACCTCATTCTTAAATCCAGGAGAATGAGACAAGGACATACACAAGCTTTTTCTAAAAGATTTTTTTGAATTATTTATTTTAATTATTATTATTATTAAATGTGTTATAGGGCACATCCACTCATGAGAGAGAGAAAGAGAGAAGGTGAGAAAGCAATCCACCAGGTCAGGGACTTGGATAGCAGTGGACCTTGTGGGACTTAAGTTTTTACCATAGGGCATATGCACTCGCCAGAGAGAAATAGAGAGAGACAGTGAGAGGGAAAGTTACAAATTGTGGCCATGTCACAATCCCTTCTCTATTCTCCTCCGGGGATTTGGGCACACACACACACACACACACACACACACACACACACAAACACACACATCTGACGTCATTTGTAAACCACCAGGTCTGGGACTCGAACTGTGGTCAGCCATGTAGGAGTCCACAACATCTACCACCCTGCCACCTGCTGGCCTCTATATGCAAGTTTGTGCTATGTGATGTCATGCACAGCCTCAGGACTGCAGAAGATCCTCACTAGATACGCCCTCTTGGCCTTGGACTTCCAAAACAGTGAGCTAAACGTTATAAATTACTCCACCTACAGTATTTAGTTATTAATCAACAGAGAAGAACCTAACATAGTCCCCCTACCTTGATAGTCACTCACAAATCTCATGATTCTAAAAGTCTTGAGAGGAAAATTGGAACTGGAGTCAGTAACATAATGAAGGGCATGTGACAGTGTAGAGAAATGGGATCGGCTGGGGACACTTCTTCATTTGCTTTCTCCATCCATCACTCCAGAGAATAATTAACTGAAAACAGTGTTTAATTGCCCCTGCTGTCTCCACACTGGACCCCAAGGAAACATTTAAGAGAATCTGTAGTTAGAAGCACCTCTCTTGCAGTGATGGCCACTAGGTGGTCTAGCCCAAGTACAGAGCCCAGGGGAATCTGAACACTCATATCATGATGCCTGTGGCTTCCAACTTCAGTAAAACGCCTATTCACCTCTGAGGACAAGAGCACCATCCAAGGGAAAGCAGTGACACAGCAGTGAGACAGAAAACCGCTCAGATTTCCCAAGGCACACCACCTGTCAGGAGCCAAGCACCACAGGAAGATCTGGGTGGGTAAAATTAGAATGAGGGCAACTGGCTCCTGTACTTGGCATCCTTTCCCTGTCTTTCCTTCTTTCTGTAACCCTGCTCTCTTCTGCCTTTGATCCAGAGACCTTATGCCGTCAGGCTCAACACTTATATTTATTTTTTGTTTTATTTGCTTATTTTTATTATTTCTTATTCACATTTAATTGTTGTATATCTCCAGAGCACACAGCGTTGTTTTCAGAGTGTGCATGCAGCACATGAAAATCAAATCAAGGATATGATCATGTACATCATTTTCATTGGAGCACACACATTCTTACGTCTGTGAAGTCTTTCCTGAGCTCTTCCCACCTGTCCTTTGCTGTCCACTCGGCTGCAGTCCATGGTGTTTACACTTGTTCTCCCTACTATTATATCTTCAGATCTTTCCATTTCTGCCACAGAGTACAGGTATTAGGTATATATTGAGTAGGGACATATAGAGTTTGTCTTTCATAGTCTAGCTTACTTTACTTATCATATATGGACAAATATAGAAGATTCAATTATTTTTTGTTGTTGTTTTTCAAGAAAAGCCATGATCCCTGTTCTCTACCTAAATGGGAAAAAATTAATTTTAACAGAAGCCAAGGTATATGAGTTAGAAAAAAGAATCTAATACAGAATTTCAAATATTCATAAATAGGTAGCACGAGGAATAAAGACCATAAGGGTTTTCTGTAGCTTAATCTCTGGACCTCAAATTCTAATATTTCACCACCAAATAATCCATTTTTTTCCTGTAAGAGATTTTTAGTTTAAAAACTACCTTTAGGATCTAGTTACTACTATTCACTATTAATATAACTGACTTTTGAGAACTTTCTTTTTACTTTACATTCCATGCTTAAGTCCTCACGAAAGCCCTAAGAAGTGATTATTTCTCCTTTAAAAATGGAATGGAGATACATAGAGATGAAGTAATTTGTCAAAACTCACAAATTAATAATGATGTTGCCAAATATAGTGTTTCTCAGTAACAAATTTAATTTCCCATTTTTTATTTATGAGAGATAATTAAACATTTTGCTTAGTCTGAAACAGAGTAACCAGAGGTAGCTAATGTAATTTTAAAAAATAATATGATATCTATGAGTTTTAAAAATATTTAAGAATTACTTTATTTAACTTTATCGTAATTTAACCAGAGGGGAACAGAGAGAGAGGGAAAGTGAAAAAGCAAGCTGCCAGGTCTGGGACTTGAATCATGGTCAACCATGTGGGAGTTCAGCTCCCTTAACCACCATGCCACCTGCCAGCCCAGTAGCTAATATAGTTCTATTCAAAAGCAATTCTACAGTGTTATTTTGTATAAATATACCATAGTAATAGCTTTTAAAATATTAAAAATTGATCTCCACTGCCATCTTTGCAGACCCAAGAGATGTTAATCATTAGAAGAGTTGACGTAGGGGGTGATTTACCTTTAATGCAATTGATATGGGTCAATGTTACCTTTTGACTCCATTTATTCTTATTCTGATTATAATTTAAAATAGAACCTCAAAATTGTAACAACTGATTAATCAAATGGTATAATTTTAATAACTATAAAAAGGAACATATGTTTGTCTATTTGCAGGCTGGTGTAATTGCTAAATACCAGAGCCTGGAGCCCATCGATCTGAGGGGGACCCCAGCTTTGTTACTTGTTACCAATGGGGCCAAAGGCAAGTTCCCTAACTTCTCCTGCTTCATATTAAAACAGGATTGTTTTAAATGTGGAGAATTAAATATGTATTTTAGAGGAATGACTGGGACAGTAAAGTGCTCAGTAAGTACACATGCTATTATTAATTATTGATGAAGACAGATAAACGGAGGAGTTGTGATTTATTATACTGTACTCTAAAAGTTACACTTGATTTATCTGTTTGATGTTCAAAACTTATCAATATGCAAATTCATTTTAGGATGAAATTAAGGTACTTCACATTACAAGAATTTCAATAGAAGTCAACATTTATTTGACATTGTATAATCTTTTACTTCTGATTAAGACGATCCAGGCATTTAGTTAGGTCTTAAAATGTACATAAAAGTGAACAAGTCCTCTCCCCACCGCAAATCCTGAAGCATGAACTTTAAGAGTCAAAAGCTAATGTTCCCCATTTTTGTTCTACGTGAATTGCCTTTACAAGTGGGTCACTTTGTTACTTTTTTCTGAATGTGAGTTGCTTTTCTTTTTTCTTTTTCTCTCTTTTTATTTCCTTCCTTCCTTTCTTCCTGCTTGCAAAGAGTAATAAAGAACAAACGACTTTTAAGTATTTATTTTTGCTAATTTAAGTTTAGACTGGGCAGTAGTTGCTAATTTTTATTATGAATATTGCAAATCACAATGACATATTTTGCTACATGAAAGACCCAAAGTATTAATAAATCAATCTTTTTTTTTATTATCATCATAATCTTCTTTATATTACATTGGATTACATATAAGTTTACATTGACTTCCATTGCTTTTTCAAAAGGGAATGCCATGCATGTCAGTCAATACAGAGACATCAATCTCCCCGCTTTATCATTCAATGTCTTTTCCATGCATTTCCCAATAATTATTATTATTATTATAATTTTTTAAAACAGTCAATCACTATTTCTCATTTTGCTTGTTAAAAGACTTCACCCATCATGAAATACTTACCAGACCAGTCCCGTTGAGAATACTATACACGTCATCAACAGATAATAAACCATATCTGTTTCTCACTAACATCCTACCTCTCTATTGTTCACTTGCTATCTTTCTCTATCCTCTTCTCTCTTTTTTTTTATAGTTTATTTTTTATTATAATTTTTTTCCCATCACAACACACAAATGAATTTTCCATCCAAAATACACTGTGCATTGGCTCAATCAAGCACGTCAACATATATGTTCTCAGCAAATAATTTCCCAATTCTTGTGTCCTGCATACCTTGCCTTTTGTTTTACCATCCTAGATTCCCCATCCCCCTCCCTCTGTTATGACCCATCCTCCTCCCACATTGTCCCTGTCATCCCCGATTGCCCTCCGTGTTTTTTTTTTTTAATGGTACGAATAGTTTTACCGTTTTTTTTTGTTACCTAACATTCATTCCCTGAGCATTATCACAGCGTACTACATGTAATTTCGCATCTAGAATAGATTGCACAGTGACCTAATCCAGCATGTTATCATCAATAATATTCCATTTCTACTTTCATGCTTATGTATATATATATATGTTTTTTTTCTCTTCCTCTTTTTTTTTTTCCCTATGTTTGTCCCTCTGCCCTTTCCTACTTTCCCATTACACTATCTCTGCTATATACAGTTGTCTTCCAGAAGAGTTACTGAAAAAGTGTTACATACAAGTAAAGGGAGAGAGGCCACGAGTTCCAATTATCAGCTCATAAAGTTTTTGACAATAGGGAGCATAGATTCTATTCAGGGTTGGATTAAGGGAGGGTCTCCTGCAGATCCACAAGTGTAGGTGAGTCTCCAGGGAATGCAGTTTCAGGAAAGCAGTTCTGGTACGCAGGGATGATTATCAGCTGATGCGGCACAGCAGTCATCTTGTAGTTACCAGGAATGGTGTTGTGGGGATCTGCAGTGTGAGTTGTCCTTGGGTATCTGGCTTCCTTAAGAATGGCAGAGTAGTTCTTGTTTTCCCCTGAGGTAATGCAGGGCTGGTAACTATCATCTTCTCAAGTTGCAAGTTCTTCAACCTTGTTTTCGGCCTCTGGGCCATCCAGCGCCGGAGAGGCCAGGGAGGCCGGGCCCCCAGAGGGGGGCCGGCCGTTTGGCACGCAGCTGCGCAGGGGCGTAAGCCCCCCGGCCGCGGGGCCCCCGGAGGGGGGCCAGGCCATTCCCTTAATAAATCAATCTTGATGAAAACAATATTCTCAGATTCCAAGAGAATGTTACGCAGTTTTTGCATCCCCTGGTCCTGAGGCTTGTTTCTAGAAATCATCAAGACTCTGTCTCTCTCTGTCTTTCTGGCTAGCGTACATGCCCTGTAGCAAAAACCTCTCCAAAAAAGGAAAAGAAAAAATCATCAGGACAAACTGGTTGTGCTTACAAAAACACTTTTGAGTATTTTTTTTTTCTTACCTTAGCTCAAGATTTTATACCTTAAGGAAACTCAAATTTTGTTTTTCATTCTATGAAGACTTTTTACACACACGTGCATGTGTGTGCTCACACAAACACTCAATTTTATCCCCAGATGGGATGATGATATTGCAATAAATAAAACAACCTCTTGAAATTCTCATTCAATTAATTCCATGAGTGTGATTATATTCCAACATTAAAGGAAAATGTTCATGGTTCCATACAGCTTGAAGATGTATGCAGTGCTAGAAATAAATGATGTAATACTTCCTTGGAAGCATTATCTTAATCTTAGGTTCTGACAAAGGCTGTGAGATTTCTTCAACAAATGTATGTCCCCTCTTCTAGAGAATGTGAGGCCTTGAAGCTTTTCATTAAAAATACAAGTGCTGGGACCAGCAGTTAGCGTAATGACTATGTCGCTGGACTCCCATGTAGTCGACAGTGGTTCAAGTCCCAGACCCGGTGGCTTAAAACTCACGCTGGGTGTGTGTGCATGTGTGCCCAAGATCCTGAGAGGAGATTGGAGGAAAAGGGATTGTGGCATGGTCATCCCCCCTGGGGGGTGATTTCTCACTTTCTGTCTGTCTGGCGAGTGCACGCACCCTATAGCAAAAACCTCCCTCCCCCCAAAAAAATACAAGTGCTGAGTATGGTTTTTCTTTCCTAAGATATAGCCACATTCATTCATTACTGTTGTTTTCAAAATCGTTGTTTATAATCTAGTAATATTAATAACAGAATCTTACTTAACCATTCATTCTTTAGAGCAGTTCTTAAGATGTGCTGTCTCAACCAGCAACACCAACATCACATGTGAGCTTAATAATGCAAACTCACCAACACCACCCCAGACCTACTACACAGAAGACTTCAAAAAGTTCTTAGAAAAAAATGGAATTAAAGTACAAGTTTATTGGGACCAGCAGTTAGCATAATGGCTATGTCGCTGGACTCCCATGTAGCTGACCACGATTCGAGTCCCGGACCTGGTAGTTTAAACTCACGCCAGGTGCGTGTGCCTATGTACCCAAGATCCCGAGAGGAGAGAAGGGATTACGGCATGGCCATCCCACTTGTGGGGTGATTTCTCTTTCTGTCTCTCTGTCTTTCTGGTGAGCGCATGCACCTTATAGTAAAAACCTCTCCAAAAAAAAAAAGTACAAGTTTATTTTGGTGAAAAAGCATTTAAAATGCATACGTAAGGTTTTTTCTCCCTATAATATACATTTCCACGAAATTTTAAACATCCCTGATATCTTAAATTCTGTGAGGTAAGACCAAGTTATCTGTAATATTAAGAAGCCTTTAGCATGATTATTGAAATCCCTTGTGGAGTGTTAGCAACTACTTATGTCTGGCTCCTGGCCCAGAGACTAATTGGTTAGAAGTGCAGCTTGATCAATGTAGTGTTTTCAAGTGCACCAGATGATTTTTTGTTTCGTTTTGCTTGTTTGCTATAGGGTATGTATCCTTGCCAGGGTGGGGTGGGGTGGGGATGGGAACAGAAAGAGAGAGAAAGAGAGATAAAGAGAGACAAAGAGAGAATGTGAGAAATCACCCTCTACCTTCTCGAGTGGGGATGCTCACACCACTCCTTTCTCCTCCATTCTCCTCTTGGGATTTTGGGCATGCATGCACCTGTGCCTGGTGAGATTTTCAAGTCAACTGATCCAGAATTTATCTAGTCACCCTAACCTCTGCACCATCTGCTGGGCCACCCAAAATGATGTTAATGTTACAGCTATGCTTAAAAATGCTTCTTGGGGCCGGCAGGAGGTGTAGTGTTTGAGGCACTGGATTTACACATGGTTGACTTCCATTGGAGTCCCAGACCTAGAGGCTTGCTTTCTCATCTTCCCTCCCTCTCAAATTTAAATCAACAAATAATAAAATTAAATAAATTATCTTTAGAGGTTTTTGCCTAGGGTGTGTGTTTTTGCTGGAGTGAGAGAGATAGACAGTGAGAGGGAAAGTAAGAAATCCCCCCCAGGGGGGCATGGCCATGCCACAAGCCCTTCATTCTCCTCCCAGGATCTTGGGTACACAGGCACACGTGCCTAGCGTGATTTTCAAGCCACTGGGTCTGAGACTTGAACCACAGTCGGCCATGTGGGAGTCCGGTGACATAACTGCTATGCCCTCTATTGGCCCCAATAAATAATTATTTTAAAAAATGATTCTTTAGAGGGATAATATTCACTTTGGGATGAGTCAGTTACAGAAAAACTAGAGAGAAACCTGTACAGATCATTGCCTTCCCTTCCCCCTTCCTTCACTCACCAACAGTACAGGAAAGCAAGACACCGAAGACCCCAGGTGGATGAATTTAATCAGATACAAGATAATAGATAAAATGCAGGAGATTCCTGTTACTTCATCAACTTTTCATTTTTCTTTCTCTCTCACAAATTGTAGAAATTGGTGCTTTCTATGAGACTACCAATGAATCACTCAGTTACATTTTGAGCATACACTTGTAGCAAGCTGTGGATCCAAGATCTGAACTCTTCAAGCATCCTATTTATTGTATGTCATCTGATTTACTGGCTTTGCACAGGCTTAGATTTTTAAATAGTTATAGTCTTCAACAAAATTGTTTTCTCCATCCATTATATTATTGAGCTTAAGTTAATCTGGCAGACTTCTCTCTTTTAAAGAAGTTAATGGGCTTTCTATCCTTGGAGTTCTCTCCTATTTGAAAATACTTATAATTTGTTTTTATTCTCACATGACAGATTTTTATCTGTCAAATTTTAAACTGTACCAAATTTTAATCATCACACTGTCTTTTTCCCCTAAGCTTTGTAAGCAGTGTTCTTCTCTCTGTGGCATTGTATGAATCTCAGGTGGAGAAGTTCAATGGTAGGCTAGTATTTTCTCCCTAGGTTACTTAAGGAGAGATAACCTAGGCATTTTTCTGAATGCTCAAATGATTCTGTTTATTTCAAGTTCAATAACTACAAATAGGTGATCTTGTTCATATGTGGTATATTAATTAGAGTAGTGGTTTTAACTCCGCTTCATTTCAAAAGAATATTATTGAGTTATTCTTTCAGCACTTATCCCTGCCTATTTCTTTGGCATACTTTTGTTTTTAGGGACACCAACTCTTGTTTGTTTTCCATGTATGCTATGTTTTTAATAGTTATTTTTAACTCTTCCAATTTTAATTTTACTTTCTTTTTTTTTTAAAGGTTTTTGCCATAAGGCATGTGTACTCACCACAGAGAAATAGAAAAAATGAAAGTGAGAAATCACCCTCCAGAGTAGATGGCTACACCACAGTCCCTTCTCCTCCATTCTCCTTTTGCAATGTTGGGCACACATGTGTGCCCAGAGTTATGTTCAAGCCACAATGTCTGGGACTTAAACCACAGTCAGACATGTGGAAATCTATTGCCTTAACCACTATGCCACTTGCCGGTCTCAATGTTACTTACATTTTTAAAAAGGCCTTCTCTTTCTTTCCTTTCCTTTGTTTTAAGGGATATATTGTCTCCTATTTTGCTGCTTCCAACATCTGAAGGTGATTTTTTTCTTCTCCTTTATGTCCAAGCTCAGCTTCTCATTATTTATTTCTTGTTATTGCCTTATATTTTCTCTACCAGCCCTTGTATATATTCCTTGAGGTTTACAAATTTTTTTTTTGAGAGGTTTTTGGTATAGGGCGTGTGCACTCGCCAGAAAGACAGAGAGAGACAGAGAGACAGAAAGTGAGAAATCACCCCCCAGGGGTATGGCCACACGGCAATCCCTTCTCCTCCGTTCTCCTCTCAGGATCTTGGGCATACACATGCACACGCGCCTGGCGTGAGTTTAAGCCACTGGCTTCAGGACTCGAACCACGGTCCACTACATGGGAATCCTGAAACATAGCCATTATGATAACTGCTGGTCCCAAGGTTTTAAGATTTTATTTATTGGGACCAGCAGATGGAAAAATGATTAAGTTGCTGGACTCCCATGTAGTTGACTCCCAGACCCATTGGCTTAAAATTCACACTAGGGACCAGTAAAAACCTCTCTCTCAAAAAAAATTCGCACTAGATGTGTGTACATACATGACCAAAATCTTGCAAGAATAGAAGAGAAGGGACAGCAACATGGCCACCCCCCTGGGAGGATTATTTCTCACTTTCTCTCTCTCTGTCTTGCTCTGTATCTCTAGAGATTGCAAAGCAAAAAAATCTCTCTATACCGAAAAAACAATAAAGAAAAATAAAGAAGTTTATCTATTTATTTATTTATTTATTTATTTATTTTTCCTGGGAAGAGAGAACTCCTCACAGGGTTCCAATGTCTCCACCCACCTCCAGCATCAGCTAGCCCTGCATCATTGGCATACGTATGCCTGGCATACTCTGGGAGGTCTCAGGACTTAAACTGGGAATATTTCCACTTGAAATTGCTGTGAAGAGTGTTGCATTTTACCACTGCTCCAAATCTACCCCTTGGGTTTTTGTTTTATAGATTGAATTTGCATAGCTATATATAATAATTGGGGGGATCTGGTAAGTCAACTTCACCCAGTTTGTATTCATTTCTCACAGGGTTTTGCCTATTCCTTTTTATTACTGTCATTTTGATTTAAATATTAGACTCCCAGATAGATATTTGACTCCCAGATTCCCCACGTACCTCACAAGTCTTCAGTAATTCAATTAGAATTTCATTGGATCTGTGTTGATTTGGGAATAATTGACATTTATAAAATATCAAGTCTTCTGAGCCATGAATGTGGTTTACATTTAGGACTTAGATAGGTTTTGATATTTTCATAGAGATTTATAATTCGTCTATCTGGGTGCTTCTGGTATCGTCAAATTTATTCTTGGGCACTATTTAAATTCATATGTTTTTGTTAAAATTTCTGTTTGGGCTAGAGTTTAAACATTATATTGATGTTTTCATCTTTTTTTGTAAGTGTATGTTGGTTAATTAAGCTCTCATTCATTCTAACGGTTAATTGATACATTCTTCTGGATTGTTTGCATGGATATACAGATCATGTGGGAATAATGATTTATTCAAATACTTCTTCTGAGTTTTCTACAAAAGTAATCAGATCTCTTGGAGGTTATGAAAATACTATTTCTTCTTTTCTTGTCCTTGAAAGTTGAGAATCTCTTAGTTGTTAATGACAGAGTGCAACCAGGTGATTTGTATGGTACATGAATTATATCTCAACAAAACTGCCTGGAAAATGGTACAACCACTGGGGAACACACACTTACTATGTAACTCAGCATTTTGATTCCAAGTCTACATAATGACTTGCATACAAATTTTCATAGAAGACTTCCTCATAATAGTTAAAAATGAAAAACAACCCAAATGTCCATTAACAGACAAATGGACCAACATATCATAATATATACGTATCACAAAATATGACCAACTGTTAGTGATGAACACAACTACATGAATGAATCTCAGCAGCATTATGTTGAATGAAAGAAGCCGGGCTCAGAGAGTACATATTACTTGATTTGATTGATTCTGAAAATCGAAAAAAGGCAAATCTAATATAGAGTGGCAGAAAACAGACTAGTGGTTGCCTAAGGCAACGGGTTAGAAGAAAGCAATGACTGAATAAAGAGGACAAGAGAATATTTTGGAGTTAAGGAAATGTAATATATTTCAATTATGAAAACGAGTAAGCAAATTGTTCATTGCAATTTAAGTTTGACATATATTACTCTACATAAATTACATCTCACTGAAGTTTTGTTTTGTTTTGTTTTTTTAGGAGCCATTAAATTTTATTGCTCTTTTGTCCTCATTGTATTGGCTAGAGTATTTTTCTTTTTTAATTGCTAGAGGGTATATACACTGGCCAGAGAAAGACAGAGGGACAGAGAGGGTGGAAGAAAGCAATGAGTGTAGTCATGCTGCAATCCTTTCTCTTCCATTTCTTCCTCCTGTTGGGATTTGGGCATGCATGTAATGCATGTACATGCACCTGGAATGGTTTACAAGCCGCCAGGGCTGACATTCCAACCATACTCAGGTATATGGAAATCAATTCCTTTAACCATCAGGTTACAGGGCTAGCCCTACTGGCTCGAATCTTTAGAGCAAGGTTTAATAAAATGTGAGGTGAGTTTTATTTCTTCTACCCTTTTAGGACAATGCTTTCAGTATTTTTACCTTTAACTGTGCAGTTTTGTAAGATTGAGTTATTTCTACTTGTATCATTTTGAAGAAGTAACATTTTGTAGAAATTTGTACATTTTATTTATGTTTTAAAATTTTTTTGACATAAACTTATTTAAAGGATCATTTTATTACCTTTATAATGTCTTCGGGAGCAGGAATAATAGTTCCCTTCACATGCTTTCTAAAGAAAAATTTTCGGGAACCAGCAGTTAGCGTAATGGCTATGTCTCTGGACTCCCACGTAGTCGACCGCAGTTCGCGTCCCGAACCCAGTGGCTTAAAACTCATGCCGGGCGAGTGTGCGTGCGTGCCCAAGATCCTGAGAGGAGAATGGAGGAGAAGGGATTGCGGTGTGACCATCTCCCCTGGGGGTGATTTCTCGCTTTCTGTCTCTCTTCTCTCTCTGTCGGGCGAGCGCACGCGCCCTATAGCGAAAAAACCTCTCAAAAAAAAATTTTTTTTTCTTGGTTTCACCAGATATGTCAAAGAATCAACTTTTACTTTTCTTGTTTTGCTTTAAAATTCCTTTTACTTACTTTATTTTGTGTTCTTTCCTGTCTAAAAATGATAGTAACATAACCTATTTTAGTATTTCTTATTTTATATGCATTTAAGACTACTTCTAAATACATCTTTAGTTAAATTCACAAGATTCGATAAATAGAATTTTTCATTATATGTTACAAATATTTTCTAATTTTCATTATAATTTATTCTTTGACTTCTGAATAGTTTAAGAATTGGTAATTAGTTTCCAATTATGGTATTTCTCTAATTACCAGTTTCTTGTTTGTTTATTTATTTCTTTCACAAGAAAGAGGGAAAG
>NW_006159688.1:271647-280971 GCF_000334495.1 Tupaia belangeri chinensis | reverse complement strand
GGAAAGAGAGAAAGGTCTTAGTAACAGGATCTTCACACTGCAGTCCACCCCCAAGCACTAGCCTGCATCACAGGAATGTGAGGTGTGTGCACAGTGTGCTCAGGGAGGGCCCTCCATGGGAATCCAGGATCTTTTCTGTATAGGTCCAGTTGCGGTATTCCTACCCCACTGCCTAGCCTTGTTACCTATTTTTTTTCTTTTTATTTTTTTATTTTTTTGAGAGTTTTTTTTGCTATAGGGCATGTGAGCTTGCCAGAAAGACAGAGAAAGACAGAGAGATAAAAAGCGAGTAATCATCCCCCAGGGAGGATGGCCATGCCACAATCCCTTCTCCTCTATTCTCCTCTCGGGATCTTGGGCATGTATTCACATTCTTAAAGCATGAGTTTAAGCCACCGGGTCTGGGGCTTGAACCATGGTCAACTACATGGGGAATACAACGACATAGCCATTACACCAACTGATGGCCCCCCTTGTTACCTATTTCTAATTTATTTACTCTGTAATCAGAAAGTGTTATCTACCTGACCCTTTTCAAGCTAAAATTTAAAAGTTTTTCACAAACCAAAAGAGCTTCAAACTATAATAGAAAGATATTTCCTGATGACACCACAACATATATTATTTACTAAATGCATGGAAGATACTGTATATACCTGAACTATTTTAATCTGAAATAAGCCCTATGAAATAGGATTTACTGTCCCTATTTTAAAGATAAAATAAATTAGGCACAAATGTATTCAGGGTTATACAATTTCTAGGTCACATAGCCATACTCCAAAATAGCTATGTGACATTTAAATCCATGCTCTTTGTTGCTAAACTATACACGGGGGCTATAATTCCATTAGTAATATCCTAAAATTCCCAAATTATCTTCCTAAAAGGGCCTTCAAAGTGTTATTATACTGTCTTTTGCTCTCATAAAAGCCTGAGGGGGTAATATTGTCCTACATATGGGAAAATTGACATGTAGAACCATTGTAGTTCTCTAGGGGCAAAGTTAACCAGGGCTATTTCCTCTAAAATGGCTCAATATTTTACTTGGTTCTATAGTCAGTGTGGATAGAAGATCATTTTAATTCAATAAAATTGGAATAATGACCAACTCGGATATTTATTTTCTTTTTTCCTTCTAGATCCTATGATCATCAATGATGACTGGAAGAAGAAACAGTACAACAATTACAAAGTTCATTCTCTTGGGATTCTCTGAATTTCCAAAGCTCACTATTGTCCTCTTTTCAATATTTCTAGGAATCTACCTTATGACAGTGTCTTGGAATGTGAGCCTTATCACCCTCATCAAGATGGACTCTCATCTGCATACACCCATGTATTTTTTCCTCAGTAAATTGTCCTTCCTAGACATTTGCTATGTTTCAACTATAGCCCCCAAAATGCTCTCAGACTTCTTCAGAAAGCCTAAATTCATCTCCTTTATGGGGTGTACCATACAGTACTTCTTCTTCTCTAGCCTGGGTCTGACTGAGTGCTGTCTCCTGGCAGCCATGGCTTATGATCGATACGCTGCCATTTGTAACCCTCTGCTGTACACAGCCATCATGTCTCCTTCCCTCTGTGTGCAGATGGTGGCTGGATCTTGTATAACTGGATTCTTTGGCTCATTTATTCAACTGTGTGCCTTGCTTAGGCTCAATTTCTGTGGTCCAAATGTCATCAATCATTTCTTCTGTGACCTGCCCCAACTGCTGATCCTATCTTGCTCTGACACCTTTTTCTTTCAAGTCATGACCTCTGTGCTCACAGTGATCTTTGGACTCACTTCTGTCTTAGTTATTATGCTATCCTATGGTTATATTGTTGCCACCATTCTGAAAATCACCTCAGCTGAAGGCAGGTCTAAGGCCTTCAACACTTGTGCTTCTCACCTGACAGCAGTGATCCTTTTCTTTGGATCAGGTATTTTTGTTTATATGTATCCTAACTCTGGTGATTCCCTGAGCCAAAACAAGTTGGCATCAGTTTTATACACTGTTGTAATCCCCATGTTAAATCCATTGATTTACAGCCTAAGAAACAAGGAAATCAAAGATGCCCTAAACAGATGGAAGAAGACAATTTCCTGACATTACTAATTGTGGAATTTGTTTCAGAGATACAAATAGTGATGGAAGAATAGCAACTAAAACACTTAATCCCAACTTTCCTAAGTGTGGCAAAATTTCAGTTGCTATATACTTCTAATATAAACCCAAAATTAGCACAAAGCCAGGCAAATGCGTAAGAAGTGTCTGGAAGCTCAATATCTATCTTTCATCAGTTACAACCTAATAAATCAACAGGCCAAACAACTCACAAGTATTTTTATACCTAATGGTGGCAGAGTGACTCTTCACTTTGAATATTCCATCCCCACTTAGCATGGCACTACCTCAAATACCAGAGTGCCAGTACTATTCAAGGCTGTCAAGAGACTAGCAAGCCTCCTTATAGTATCTAATCTTAGGTAGGGAAGGGATTACTCTTAGTACCAGGAGATCCTTTTTAAAAAATTGTCTAGTTAAGTTTTCACATTTAATTTATTCTTTCTCCTCTGGAAACTTTGGAGTTATTTTTTCATGTGTGAATTTATCCAAAGAAAAAGTAAGCATTCAAGATAAAGATTTGCTTACTTCACATAGAAATGTCTTGTAATAGGAATGCTTAAAATGTCTACCATATTTAAGGTTTGGTTGACCAGTTGGCTAGTTAAGCATCTTTAGACAATTCCTTGTATCTTATCAATTTTATCTCTACCATGTGACCAGAATAGGTAGTCAGAAACTGGTCCTCTGTGGTGAAGTGACCTAATCCTTGGTTTTGAAAACACCAACGATATCTTTATGCTACATTTTTGGTTTGTTTAGTAGTACAGATCTCTGCTAAGAAATTTTTTTCATGAATTAGCAAATGTAAAGTGGTTTATAACATGATCTATAAGGAACTGAACCTCTGGAAGCATAAAAAGTTTTGACTTGACTGCTTCCATGCTAATATTGTTTGGAATTGCTATAAGGCATAAATAAATGCTAAAGACTTGAGATTGAATATACCAACCAAGGGATGAAAATTGGGTTAGAAAGTACATGTGTCTTTTAACTTCTAATAGAATGCTAATTTTTATAGTCATAGTCCAGCAGTCATAGAAATTTCTAAAAGATTATACCTTGCAAAAGGCATCTTTATGTTTCTGCCCCTTCTATATTCAGAAAGAATGGTTGATGTGTTGAGAATATAAAGTAGTAGAACAGTCTTGCTTCTAATGCTCCATGTCCCTGGAGTAGAATCCAACTTCAAGAAGGTTGCAGGTGAAAGGGAAAGTTCTTTTGGAGAACATCTGATTAGCAGTTATTGACCAGAGTCTCAATCAAGGAAGTGGAGATAGGGTTGTAGGCCTGGATTTCCTGTAAGATCTTTTTCAACACTAATGTATGTTAGTGATCCCATTCAGACTTGCTTAAGCTTCCTCTTCAAACCACAGTTACTAGCTAATGTTCTCAGTGAGGTCAAAAGAGAAAGATAAGTCCTAAATGTCATTTGTTTTACTTGGTTGGCTCCTTAATGCATTTATGGTCATAGATTATTAAGACTACTGATGAAAATTACTGCTTGGGATCAATATCACAACCAGCAGAAATATTTCATTATGTAAAATTCAAAAATCTCCTTAATTATAAAAACTGTAGTCATCAGAAAGGAGAGATACAGCCTCTAAATCAGAGGAGCCCATCTCCATAGAGGACCAGAAAACCTTTTATTCTCATTTTTAAATCATCTGTAGGATATGGATATACAGGGTGCATATCCTCGTGCAGGAATTTCTTATGAGTGACAAAGTTCAGAGGTTAGTTGGTCATGACTGAGGCTCCTAAATTAAAAGAAAACTTTTGGACAATACTTTGTGTTTCTCTTTATGTAACTACATATAATTAACATTTATGTCTTCGTGATACTTTTAAAGAAATGTACTTCACGTGATCTACTAGAAGGAAAATGGTCAGCATCTATTAGCTCTATTATATTAAAACAGTATTTTCTGTGTTTCCAAGTTGATGCCAGAATTGGGCACCATGACTAGGGGTCCAGGCAGTGACACAGCAGTAAAACCCAGTGATCTACAAGGCAATCCCACACGGGAAGGTTTCTGGCTCAAGTTCAGTGACCTCTTTGAGTAGGCTGTGAACACACTTCCCCATGATCCGGAGCTGGTTGAAGACTGGGGGCAATCACAGTCGAGACCTGTTGGGAATGCCATCTCTCTCTCATCTCTATCACTCATAGAAAAAAAATAGATAAGTGAAACTTTTTTCTTTGAGAAAGGCTCTGCAATATGGAGTCATAAATCCTACCTTGGAAGAAATTACTTTTTCCTTAATGTGTTTGTAAAAGAAGGGATTTGATAGCATCTAGGATCCTGGAAATAAGCTAAACATGCCTAATTCAGCACTGCATGCCGATGAATTATTCTGTTCACTATATATCTCAGTTATTTTATATTCTACATTTGGAAAATAGTGCTGTGCATCTCTATATGCCATTTTGCATAAGTGGCCAAAAGGTTTATTTTTGGCTCACAAAAATAGGAAAGTGAAGATAAATGTGGGGTTTTTGATGGGTGCTAAAATTTCTTAAGCAAAAGCACATTCAAAGAAGTGAATAAATGAATGGCCATATCTATGCCAGAACTGCCTCAGGGACGTTAGTACTGGTAAACAGGGAGTCATTAGACTTGTTTTTAGCTGAGGATGTGGTGACTGTGTTTCCAGGAATATAAAAAAAAATTACTGAGGCAAGTAAACAGCAAATTGGATGTTACCAAAAACTAAACATTGATTAGAGAGCTTAGAGAACTATCTGTGATCTTTCTGAAGAATTCAGAGGAAGTATAAGGAGAAGAATGTGTTGAGTCAAATGATGACTTATGTAAAATTACTACATAAGACATACAATGTACTATAATTGAAAGTTCAAAAAGCAATAATTAAACAGATGGAGGCTTGTTAAATTTTAAATATAATAATGCCCTAGACCTGAAGAAAGAGTATGGAAAGCATGTCTTTTTTGATCAAGTAATTTCTTTATTAAAATTAATTCTAATCAAATCTCAGTAAAACTTCAGAGGGGTTGGTGGTAGTGGATGGAACTAGTAAAATTATGCTAATATTTGACTGAGAGAATAGAAGCTGACAACAAAACAGTTTTTTGAAAAAAATATTATTTCTTAAAGACAGGGATCTCTCCATGTTTTTCTGTCTCAACTTCCTTGCTGGAACTTGAAAAAAAATTAATAAAAAATATTCAACTCAATTCTTAGATGATGTGACAGAACAATGTAACAAAAATTTGCTTCAGAAAATATCTAGTTTAGATAAACATTAAACTTTTAATAAAAAGGGATTGTGATTAATTCTTCATTCACCAAAATCAACAAGTACACACTCATTCTTCCATTTACATAAACATTTATTCAGTGAACACCTACTAATGTGTCCAGTCAAGAAAGAAAGGTAAGTAAGGATTAGATAGATTTTTTTAAAGAGTTTTTTGCCCAGTGTGCTTACTGTCAAGGACAAAGAGACAGAATCAGTGAGAAGAAAGTGAGAAATCATTCTCTGGGGGTGGAGGGTGGCCACACCACAATCCCTTCTCCTCCACTCTCTTCTCAGGATCTTGGGCACCCTTACACACATGCCCAAAGTGAATTTCAAGTCACCAGTTCTGGGACTCAAACCATGGTCCACCAAGTGAGAGTCCAACAATGTAACTGTTACACTATCTGCTGGCCCCAAATAGATATCTTTCTTAAGAACCACACAGTATGGGGCTAGCAGGTGGCATACAGCAGGTAGTTAAGACACTGGACTTTCACATGGTCAACAGTGGTTTGAGTCTCAGACTTGGAGCCTTAAAAATCACATGGAGTGTGTGTGCATGCATGCCCAAGATCTCAAGAGAAGAATGGAGAAGGGATTTTGTCATTGTTGTCCCCCCTGAGAGGTGATTTCCCACTTTCACTCTCTCTGTCTCTTTTGGGCAAGTGCACACACTATGACAAAAACCTAAAAAAATAAAAAGAAAGACAAAATTTAAATGAAGCATGCATATATTAAGTAAAGGATTATTCAATGAGTTTCTAAGATTATTTAAATACTTCAAATGCAAAAATAAATTTGTATTTGTTTCACAACACTATAGCTATCAGGCAGATTGAAAAGTAATGAATAAAACCTTTTTAAACTCTAAGAATAAACCAGGGAAAAAAGGGTGAATAAGATGGATGAATGTATTATATTTAGAAAAATACAAATGAATGTGACTTGTGAAGGACAAAGAGCTTAGCAAGCTTAAAAGTCAATCAGAGAAATCACAAATTGGGGTTTCAAAGACTGTAAGTATCTTTCAACAGAAGATACAAATATAATTAAAGGACAAACATCAATCTGAAGAAAATAAAGCCATGAATGATGATCTATAATGAGTTAACATGTCAGTGGGTGTTTCATCCATGCTACTGAAAAATAACCAGACAATTACACATCTTATATAATGCTTAATTACAAGAAAAAAATGAGACTAAACAAACACATGAAGATTAGCTCAAACTCAAAGTAATCAAATAGTGCAAATTATAAAAACTGTGTGTCATGTTTCATTTGTGGAAATTAAAAAAAAACAACTAAAAGTAGTCTTAAATATTTTTATACAGAAAAATGTCTTTATCCATAAACAAATCAAGTATTGAGTTTATTATCATTGTTTATATATTTTTTACATCTATCCCTTAGGATAGAGAAAGGTACCTTTGACAAAGTCCCTACCTTATAATCCTCCCCTACAGCCTTGCAGCCAGCCAAGATCATGGGCACCCTTGGCATGGTCAGTTAGACTCAGAATGTGAGCCATGAGCCATCCATGCGGCCTCCATACAGCAGTACTCCTTCTGCCTGTACTACTGCAGTTGGGCCAATTGTTATTACCAGTTTCAATTGACACATGAAAGCTGTATATTTTTTTAGAGAGAGAGGTTGTGCTTTTTAGCTTTTTTTTTCCCTATAGGGTGCATGTGCTTGCTGGAGAGATAGAAAGAGAGAAATCACTTCCTGGGGGATGGCCATGCCACAATCCTTTCTTCTCCATTCTTTTCTCAGGATTTTGGGCATGCATGCACATGTGCTTGGCATGAGTTTTAAGCCACTGGGTCCAGAACTCGAACCATGGCTGACCACTAAGGAATCCAGTGATATAACCATTAAGCCATCTACTGGACCCAAAATTACAACATTTAATGGTAAAATCAGGGTAATTAGCATATTCTTGTCTAAAAGATTTATCACTACTTTATGTCGGGAGTATTCAAAAATCCTCTTTTAGCTATTTTGGTATACATGTAAGCTATTGTTAACCATAGTTAACCTACTTTGCTATAAAACAGTATAATTTTTTTACCTAAATGTAATTTTGTAGCCATTAATAAACATCCCCATATTCAAACTTCTAGTAACCTATTCTATTATTTACTTACTTCTATAAGGACAACTTTTCTAGTTTCTATATAATGACTGAAAATGTGTGATTCTTCTATTTTGGTGTCTGGCTTAATTTACTTAGCATAGTGTCTTGCAGGCTCATTCATGTGCCTAGAGTGCCAGGATTTGTGATAATCTTATCTGTGAAATAGGGTTTAATTGTTTTAAATGACTCTGAATCAAATATTTCAGAGGTATTTTTTGTACTAGAAATTGCTAACATCATAAGAGTAATTACTTGTCCTTTCTTTGAAGACAAAGAGATGAAATCAATGATTGTTACTAAGTGAATTTTACCAAGATCATTTGCCCATTTTTCAGATTGTCAATTTTGTCTCTTTTTTTTTTTTTTGAGAGGTTTTTGCTATGGGGTGCGTGCGCTTGCCAGACAGACAGAGAGAGACAGAGAGACAGAAAGCAAGAAATCACCCCCCAGGGGGGATGGCCACGCCGCAATCCCTTCTCCTCCATTCTCTTCTTGGGATCTTGGGCATGCATGCACACGCGCCCGGCATGAGTTTTAAACCACCGGGTCCAGGACATGAACCACAGTCGACTACGTGGGAGTCCAGCGACATAGCCATTACGTTAACTGCTGGTTCCCTCAATTTTGTCTCTTATAACAAAATGACTATGTAATGTTTATGTAATGTCTGTGAAAAAAACTCAAGATAGTACAAAGACATTTCACTCCTTACTATGAAGAATATTTGCTTACATTGCAAGATAATAAAGATAAACATCTCTGGGATCATTTGCCCATTTTTCAGATGTTCAATTTTGTCTCTTTTTTTTTTTTTGAGAGGTTTTTGCTATGGGGTGCGTGCGCTTGCCAGACAGACAGAGAGAGACAGAGAGACAGAAAGCAAGAAATCACCCCCCAGGGGGGATGGCCACGCCGCAATCCCTTCTCCTCCATTCTCTTCTTGGGATCTTGGGCATGCATGCACACGCGCCCGGCATGAGTTTTAAACCACCGGGTCCAGGACATGAACCACAGTCGACTACGTGGGAGTCCAGCGACATAGCCATTACGTTAACTGCTGGTTCCCTCAATTTTGTCTCTTATAACAAAATGACTATGTAATGTTTATGTAATGTCTGTGAAAAAAACTCAAGATAGTACAAAGACATTTCACTCCTTACTATGAAGAATATTTGCTTACATTGCAAGATAATAAAGATAAACATCTCTGGAGGGGAGAATATTCTGGCTGACAGAAGCCCCTTCTAAAGTTGGAGTTATCATAAGGTCAGTGTTCCTCATCTGTAACATGAACCCAAACTGTGTATACACAGTCATCCTGTCTGTCTGCACACCACCCGTAGGGGACTAGAGAAGTTAAAGAAACGGTTGCAAACATGAAGCTCATTTTGCCTAAATCCCTTGATCATCTAAATCCGTTTCAACACATTGTCTTCTTAACCATTCAAATCTGCTGAAGTGCAAAAAGCTATCTTGACAGTTGCCATCACACTGTTGGTTAGAAACTACTTGACTGATGCCAGATAAACATCAGAATGAAAGACATCAGTAAACTACTAGTTGGACCATGCTGGCATAAATTAATGAAACACAGGCCTGCTTGTTAGTAATAATGATAATTAAGGCTTCTTGAGTCCTGACCAAATGCCAGGCATTGCTCTCTGTGTTCTGCATATACTTATTCATTTAATCCTTAAACTCTCTGGAGAGATATATTACTATATGATCATTTTTTTTTCTTTTTTTTTATTATTATCATAATTTTCTTTATATTACATTGGATTACATATAACTTTTCATTTAATT
>NW_006159688.1:222698-270188 GCF_000334495.1 Tupaia belangeri chinensis | reverse complement strand
GGAGTGGGGGGACGCCGGCCAGGCCGTTCCCGGAATATATGCTCATTTTTAATGAGAAAAACATGAAAGTAAAAAGGCTTAAGTAACTGTTCCAGTGTTTAATAACTCATAAGCAGTGCAGACAAGGCTGAATCTGGGTAGTCTAACTCCAAAATTAACCATTCAGTACAATGTGAATTTCATGTTTTCACCATTCTATGTGGCAGCAGGTTGATACTACTAGCAGATTTTTTATTTGCCACTTTGTACTTCACTGAATCTCTGCTGAAACCTTGAAAGTCTTACTCTAAGCCGAAAGTCATATATTAGTCATTCTTATTAGTGGAATTGTTGCCACAGAAAAATTAGGTAACAAATGGTAAAAATTACTCTGTGTATGTATGTGTGTGTGTTTAGTTTAATTCTTTGATTCAAATGTGAAACCAAAAAATTTCTAAGGTAGCAAACTTAATAAAACCAAATAAAGGCCCTCCTCACTAGAACAGAAAGCCAAGAAGTGGATATGCATTGTGAAACTTTGGATGTGTTGGTTTGGGAGTCTTGTGCCTTGTTTGCTAATCATTTTGGGTTAAGCTTATGGTCTAAAAAAGATATAGATGCTCTTGGGAGAATGCAAAGCAGTCGAACAGAGGAAAGCCACACAGGTCCCAGAGTTCTCCTATGTACAACATAAACGTTAAGGTGGCAGGAAGAGAGTTTAAAGAGGAGTAAGAAAAGCCTAGGCTGAAAGTCCTTTAGAAAGTCACTTGGAGTTGTCTGTGACCAGAGGGAGACATGGGAGAGGATCGTAAAGTTTCCCATGCACCATAAGAGGAGTATTAAAGGGAACAAGAGTCAAGCAATCAGAAGGGTGTGTACACTGGGGAGAAATGTTCACCTGTTAAAATATCCATTTTGTAAGCCAAATAATAATGTGATTGAATGTATAAAAGAAAATGAAATAAATAAATAAATAAATAAATAAATAAATAAATAAGAAGGTTGTGTACAGATCGAGTGAACTTAACTGACTAGAGCCCATCAGGACCATGGACAGCGCAGTAAGTGTTTGGGATAGGTCTGTAAGGAACACTAATGACGGTATTACCTGAGAACCATGTAGAAGAACTGAGGCCCAATAGGACAGGTGTGAAAACTGAAAGCTCTGTGTTCAATAGCACAGCAGAAGTTCACAAGCTCTGGAGAACAGAACTAAAACCAGAGAGAAAATAAAACCCTAGCTGATGGATTTAGAAATTCAGAAACAGGGGGTGGATCCTGAAGTGAGTAACTTTACTTAGAACATAGGTCATATATTCTTACCCAAAATTGTTGGGATAAGAAGTATGTCCACTTGGGACTAGCAGTTGGGGTAATGGCTACGTCGCTGGGCTCCCATGTAGTCGACCGTGGTTCGAGTCCCAGACCTGGTGACTTAAACTCACGCTGGGCATGTGTGTGTGCATGCCCAAGAGCCCGAGAAGAGAATGGAGGAGAAGGGACTGTGGCGTGGCCATTCCCCTGGGGGGTGATTTCTCACTTTCTGTCTCTCTGTCTCTCTGTCTTTCTGACAAGCGCATGCACTCTATATAGCAAAAACCTCTGAAAAAATTAAAAAAGAAGTGTATCAACTTAATATATACCAACTACATGCACTCTGTGGTCAAAACTGAATGACTAGAAGATATACAAGCATAGAAAATGGTTATAGATGGATCAGCAGTTAGAATAATGGCTATGTCGCTGGACTCCCACATAGTCGACCACGGTTCGTGTCCCAGACCCGGTGGCTTAAAACTCACGCCGGGCGCGTGTGCGTGCGTGCCCAAGATCCTGAGAGGAGAATGGAGGAGAAGGGATTATGGCGTGGCCATCCCCCCTGGGGGGTGATTTCTCGCTTTCTGTCTCTCTGTCTCTCTCTGTCTGGCGAGCGCATGCACCCTATAGCGAAAACCTCTCCAAAAAAAAAAAGAAAAGAAAAGAAAAGAAAAAGAAAATGGTTATAGATACCAAATACAACGTGGGAAGAGGTTGAGAGGAGCAGAGGCTGAGGAAAGACAGTAAGGAGAAAAATAGAGAGGCAAGACATTTATGGGACAGAAAAAAAGGGTTATTATCCGTTGATTATAATGTGTATAGTATCCCCACCTGGCTGATGAGAAATGTATTCATGTTGGAACGTTCACTTTACAAGCTAAGTGACATATGTGATTGAATGTATAAAGGAAATTAAAATAAATTAATTTTTTAAAAGATGAAAAAAGAAGTGTTTTGGATTTGGGAATATTTACATATACATAATGAAATATCTTGGACATGGACCCCAAGTCTAAACACAGTTTTCATTTATGTTACTTATACACATAGCATGAAGGCAATTTTATACAATATTTTTGTATTGTAGTACTTTGACTACCATCCATAACATGAGGTTTGGTGTAGACTATTCCAGTTGTGGCCAAATGTTGGTGCTCAAAGTATTTTGGATTTTGAAATACTTTAGATTTCAGATTTTTGAATCAGGAATGCTCAACTTATATTAATTAATAAAATTGACTACATTAAGTTTCTGTCATCATATGGAATGGAGGCTCAAAATAGAAATTATATTAAAAGACAACAAAGAAGTTGCATTCTTTTACTCTTCAATTTTTGGCAAGAAAATACTTTATTCAACAATAAACTGATAATAATAGGCTACACATAATGGTCTGTTATATCTCCTCACTAAATTCTGAGTTCAGATCATATCTATTAAAGGAGATGAAAAGAAAAAAAGAATTGGCTACTTTTCTTAGAACTATGAATTATATATTCTAAACTGCTTAGGCTGAGTGGATATTTTTGGAGTGGCTACTGCATTGAATAGAAAGGAGGAAGAGGAGGACAGAGAAAGTAAAAGAAGGGAGAGAGAGGAAGAGGGAAAAATAACTTCTCAGGAGAAAAAGGGCCTCAGAAATGCTAACATCTTGGCAGCAGGAAACCAAGGATTAGATGAAACAAACTCATGCAGTCTCAACTTTTATTAAGTCTTCTATGTACCAGTATCTTAGGACATTATTGAGAAGCTAGGTGTCAGAGTCTTTCTACTGCTGCAGACACAAGTGCAGTTGCTGTGGCTACCAAATGCAGTCCAAAGGCTCTTCTGTGTTCTACAGCTGTCAAGAGACTCGGAGAAAGCAAACTATGGCTTCCCAACATCCCAGAAATGAATCAAAAGAGCCTCATAACTTGTGGCTAATCTTTTGAACACCTCATCTAGGCTTTCAGCAACAATTTGTGGTGGGGAAGTTAACAAAGAAGGCTAGACTTTATTTCTCAATTCAGATTCAGAAATCCAGGTTTAATATCTTCTTTGAGCTTGCTTATGAGACTAATTGGTCTTCAGTAGGTCTTTCCAAGTAGGAGAGAGAGCCTGGCAAAAAGTATCTCTCGATGTGGTCTTATTGTCCCCTTTGGTCAGATTCCTATCTTAGGTGGAAAATCTGAAAGTTTGTGAGAATAAGAGACATAGCCATCTCACATTTTGGGGAGACTGACCATGGCAGGATTTCAAGTTAATGGGCTTTAGACCCTGACAGTCTCTATTTAGCCCAGTATCTTATGCATACAGTCCAGAAAAAAACCCTTCAATGAACATTTTTTCTAAAAAGACTAAATGGCACTACTTCTTGAAGACTATGGTACAAACTTTCAACAAAGGTTTAGAGAATGAATAAATTGGGTGTTAAGTTTTTAGTTGTCCTAGAAAGTCAACTATATTAATAGATATTTCTGGGTGACAGGTTACCTGACTTGTTATTGTACTGTTCTTTGTTCTTCAAAATTCAATAAGTGATCACTTATCTATTTTTAGTTAAATAATAATATAAAAATAATCAAGCATAAAGAAGAGCCTGAGGGGGTAGAGTGAAGATAATAAACATGCTGTTAAAGTCTTCACTCTCCAATGGTCCTTTTGTCCTAGCTTCATTAGCATGTTCAGGTTTCTTTTGGTCATTCAAAAAGTCTAAAGGACATCTTCTGAAGAGAGAGATATTTGAATGTGGAGTTGATGACAATACAGCTCAAAACAGACAATACTCACATATAGCTGGGTGAAGAAATGCCTGTAAGTAAGATATGGCTAAAAGAACATAAGACTTGTGAGAGCTGGGTCCCACATGGACAACCACATGGATTTGGTCCTGGCCCTGGTGATATGGAAGCCATGCCAGGTATGTGTACACGTGTGTCCCAAATCCCAACAGGATGGAGAAACTGAGGAAAGATGATTGCAGCATGACCATGTCCCACTGTGGGGAGGGGGGTTTTCTCCCTCTCTTTGTTTCTCTCTCTGGCAAGTGCATGAATCCTCCAACCAAAAAAGAAAAATAGACCTATTATATTCTTAACCACAGAAATAAACTTAATACAGAATTCTTCAATTTTCAAAGCCAATTGATATATACTCATTTTTTCACTTACATAAACAGTATTCAGTGGGCACCTACTAGTGTGTCCAGCCATTAAAGAAGATAAGTAAGGATTAAATAGATATAAGAACCACACAGTCTGGGGTTAGCAGGTGGCATAGTAGTTAAGGCACTGGATTCCCATGCAGTCAACCATGGTTCAAGTCCCAGACCTGAAGGTTTGAAAATCATGTTGTGTTTATGTGTGTGGTGTCCAAAATCCAGGAGAAGAATGGAGGAGAAGGGATTGTGGCATGACCATCCTCCTTGGAGTTGATTTCTCACTTTTACTCCTACCATCTCTCTCTGTCTCTCTCCTTGGAGAGTGCATGCACCCTATGGCAAAAACCTTGAAAAGAAGTGTGAAAAAGATTAAATAGCAAGGTACTTAGGAAAAATATTAACCCATTACACTCTAAATTGAAATAAATTCTGGATTGAATCAATAATTTAAAAATACTTAGTCAAGGGACCAGCAGATGGTGTAACATTTAAATTGTTGGACTCCCACGTAATCAACCATGGTTCAAGTCCTGTACTCGGCGGCTTCAAACTCATGCTGGGGGACCAGCAGTTGGTGTAACAGCTATGTTCCTGGATTCCTATGTGGTCGACCCGGCTCGAGTCCCGGACCCGGTGGCTTAAACTCACACTGGGCGTGTGTGCATGTGTGCCCAAGATCCTGAAAGGAGAATGGAGGAGAAGAGATTGTGATGTGACCATCCCCCCTGGGGATGTGATTTCTCACTTTCTGTCTCTCTGTCTCTCTCTATCTTTCTGGTGAGTGCATACACCCTAAAGCAAAAATCTCTCAAAAAAAAAAAAAAAGAAAAAGAAATTCTCACTTTCTGTCTCAGTTTCTCTGGCAAAAGCATGCACCCTATAGCAAAAATATCTCTAAAAAAATTTATTTTGGAGAGATTTTTGCTATAGGGTGCATGCTCTCACCAGACAGACAGAGAGAGACATAGAGACAGAAAGCGAGAAATCACCCCCCCAGGGGGGATGATCATGCCGCAATCCCTTCTCCTCCATTCTCCTCTCAGGATCTTGGGCATGCACGCACATGCGCCCAACATGAGTTTTAAGGTACCAGGTCTGGGACGCGAACCGCGGTCGACTACGTGGGAGTCCAGCGACATAGCCATTATGCTAACTGCTGGTTCCCTCTAAAATAATTTTTTAATTTAAAAATTTTAAAAAATAGCTTAATCAAGAAAAAGCTAAAGAAACAGGTAAATACATACCTGATCTCTGGACAGGAAAAAATATTGCTTAAAATTAGTGAGAAAAATTAGATCAATAAGGGTCATTGTGAAAAGTAAAATTTTCCTAGTATTAAGAAATAAACAAAATTATATGAAAATGGAAAGCTAGGAAGTGCATTTGCAATAATTGAGTAATCCCCCTTTCTCGAATTTTGTTTTCAAGGAAATTATCTTAATTATTGGAATTACATACTTCAGAATTATTTTTCATAGAAAAAGTGCAGATTCCACTTAAAATTCAATAGAGGGGGACAAATCCAATGGAAGAAAATTGCTTGAAATAGAATATTACATAACTATGAATATTTACATTTATAATAGTGATTATTATAATAGTGATTATGATTATGAATAGTGAGTATAATAGCATATTGAGTGAAATACATTGTAACATCTCTTGTATGACAGAAAAGACATAAAAATCAATCCATAATGAAAGTTTTATGTCAAGATAATATATAAAATACATTGCTATTCTAATGATTCTAATGACTGGTCTAAAAACATTTTTTTAAACTTGAAGGATCCATGATGTGAAAATGGAATCAACAAGGGAAATTGCTCACAATTTTTTTAACTGTCATCACACTAGAGAACAATTACCTGGACAGCTTAATTAGTTATCCTCTCTCCACCTTGAACTAAGAAGGGATTTAAGCGAACTGCAGGTGGAAGTGCCTCTCTTATCATGGCTGGCTAGGATCTTGCTGGCCAAAGTAGAGTTTGGGAGAGACAGATCTTCCTAAGGGAATATTTCTTTGGAAGATGGTTGAAAGTAAGTGTCCATTGAACTTCAAGATCTGTGGCTCAGTAATTCGGACCTGGAGGAGGAAGGGAACGTGGCTAGATTGTTCAGACTCCAATGCAGTAAGTAGCCGTCAGCAGTTCACCCTCACAAACATCAGGGCGAGGTCTGTGGTCAGTAGCAGCGTGACCAGCTTAGACCAGCTGCAGGCAGCAGAGTAATACTGCTGTTTAACGGCCCTTACCCTAGATTTGAGAGTCTCCGTCCTCCATACTGCCATGTCTTCCAGCATCTTTCCATTCGTAGGCTAATCAAGTTCTCTCCATGCCTCAGACATGCTCAGAGCTTGAGTCCTTTTCACTTGGAAGTAAGATGTTTTCCTTCAGGGGAGATGTTTAACAGAAACAGATAGTTGAGTAACTAATATCTTGAATTCAGATATTTGCCATTGTATAAGGGAGACTTGGGTATGATTTATTTTACCACCTCCCTCTTCTCCCTGGTCAGGGTCATGTTTTTAAAAGACTGTTTCTCGGGAGTTGCATTTATTAAGTAATATTTAATTCATTTGATGTAATGAAAGCAATATTTCAAAGTTTCCATTTGTTTAGCCTAGCACTTAATAGCAAGAATTTTGAAGTTTATTAGATCTCAGCATCACACTCCAGCTATTCGATGTTGGGAAAATTACCTGGCTTCCCTGTACCTCAGTTTCCCCATCTACAAATTGTGGAAAGCAACACTCACAGGGTTGTGTTGAGTGAGAATAAATCAGGTGTATGTGAACTGCTGGGAACTGTACCTGGCATAAAAATAAGTAATCAAATAAACAACTATTGGGTCATTGGAAAGGTTATGACATTTTTTTCTATGCAAAATAGTGTCATGACTTTTCCAACAACCCAATATTTAAATTAGTACAATACGAAATTTATTTGCCTCTGAATTAATATACTTCTATTTTTTTTTAAGAGAGGTTTTTGCTATAAGGCGCATAGGCTCACCAGAAAGAGAGAGAGAGAGACAGAAAACGAGAAATCACTTCCCCGGGGGATGGCCATGCCACAATTCCTTCTCCTTCATTTTCCTCTCAGGATCTTGGGCATGCACGCACACACGCCTGGTGTGAGTTTAAGCCACTGGGTCTGGGACTCAAACTGCAGTCAACTACATGGGAGTCCAGCGACATAGCCATTATGCCAACTGCTGGTTCCTGAATTAATATACTTCTAAAGCAAAGAAATAATGTGGACATTTTAGCTATCCTACATTATTCTTACCCTGTATAAAATGCGTGCTTCCTTGTTATGAGGACTACTGAGAATAGCTGTACATACTTGCTGTCCAAGACCCATAGCTTGTCAGGTATGTTTGGAAATAATGTAGGAAGTGGCTTTTTATACTTTTAACCATCATTTTAGTTCTTGACTCTTCAGAACCCACACTTGTAATATAAATAGGCTTAGAAGAATTCCTTTGAATTTTTTTTAACAGTTTTTTTGTTGTCATAAATTTATTTCTTCTGAGAGAAAGAAAAGGGAGTTATCAAGAGGTACCCTCAACAGAGTCTTACCTCCAGTCACCCAGCCCATATCACGGGCACATGCAGGCACCCCAGGCATGTAGAGAGAGACCTTGAACATGAACCCAGGAACTTCCCATGTGGTCAGCATTGTGGAAAGCAGTGTTGCCACTGCACCACCCGCTGTCCCGAGTCCCTAATTTAACAGCGTTAACTGCTCCTCTCCATGCACTGAGCACTCAGGATCACTAAGCACTTTTTTGCAATTGATCATTATTTCTTAAGATGTCTACTTAGCGGGATAAACTTTTCTGTGTCCTATTTATATCATCTATATCTCTACTTTCTAGTTATTTAAAAACAGAAAGAAGAATCAGTTAGTGGCAGTGCTCAAAAAACATTATTTTCATCTTAAGATAAAATCTTTTTTTTTTTTTTGGAGAGGTTTTTGCTATAGGGCGTGTGTGCTCGCCAGACAGACAGAAAGAGACAGAAAGCAAGAAATCACCCCCCGAGGGGGATGGCCACACCACAATCCCTTCTCCTCCATTCTCCTCTAGGGATCTTGGGCATGCACGCACACGTGCCCGGCGTGAGTTTAAGCCACTGGGTCTGGGACTTGAACCGTGGCCGACTACGTGGGAGTCCAGCGACATAGCCATTACGCTAACTGCTGGTCCCAAGATAAAATCTTTTTAAGAGAGGGCCAGTAGGTGTTGTGGTGGTTACAATGCTGGACTTCCACATGGCTGACCATGGTTTGAGCCCCAGACCTGGTGGCTTGCTTTCTAGTTTCCCTCTCTCTCTATGGTTGAGTGCATGTAACCTATAGCAAATTAAAGAATAATAATAATAATGATAATAATAAATACAATTAAAAATTATTTAAAAATATTTTTAAAAGATAAACTTTTTTTTTTTGAGAGAGGTTTTTGCTATAGGGCACATGTGCTCGCCAGACAGAAAGAGACAGAGAGACAGAAAGAGAGAAATTACCCCCCAGGGGGGATGGCCACGCCACAATCCCTTCTCCATTCTCCTCTCAGGATCTTGGGCATGCACCCGGCATGAGTTTTAAGTCACTGGGTCTGGAATGCGAACCGCGGTTGACTACATGGGAATCCAGCGACAAAGCCATTATGCTAACTGCTGGTCCCAAAAGAGAAACTTTTAAAAAAGCAGTATCAGGCTAGCGGTTAGCATGGTGGTTAAAGGTGATGGATTCCCACATGGCTGACCATGGCTGACCATGGTGCAAGTCCCAGACTTGGAGGCTTGTTTTCTCACTTTCTCTTTCTCTTTCTGTCTCTCTCTGGTCAAATTTAATAATAATAACAATAATAGTAACAATGAATGGAATTAAATAATTTTTTAAAAAGTGATACTAACTGTACCAATAACAAGAACCTATGGCCTCAAATTAAAACGATACATGCATACAAAACATACATCTATTTTTATTTACACATGCATATATTTGTACATATGTATGCACTCATAATAACTTACACAACAGCTCTCTAAAGCATACTATAAAGTCAAGTAGGAAAATGAGATGGTGGGATCAGCTGGTATAATGGCTATGTCGCTGGACTACCACATGGCTGACCGTGGTTCAAGTCCTGGGCCCAGAGGCTTGAAACTCATGCCAGGTACATGTGCGTGTGTGCCCAAAATCCCAACAAGAGACTAGAGGAGAAGGGATTGTGGTGTGACCATCCCCCCTGCAGGGGTGATTGCTCCCTTTTTGTCTCTCTGTCTCTCTCTCTCTCTCTCCAGCAAGCACACAAGCCTTATGGCAAAAATATGTCTTTAAAAAAAAAAAGAAAAGAAAAATGAGATGGCTTAGTTCACTACAAATTATAATAATGTCAAATACTTAATCTGCTTAATTTTTATAAATTATCTTACATTTTTAGCCAAATGGCTTCAGTTTTGAAATGTTTTTACCCACTCTATTCACTGTTTGAAAAGTGCTAGAAAATTTTGACTGGCAGCATTTAATTCTTGTGCATAACAAGACTTTCAAAGTCTGCCAATGGTAGTAGAAGTGAGAGTAGAAATTAACTAGCTGTTGGTAACACATTAAAAATTTTATATTCAAAATAATGTAATACCTAATTTGTTTATAGCGCTTATTGAACACGTTTTATGAATAAAAAGGTATGTAATCAGGACCAGCAGATGGCGCAATGGTCATGTCGCTGCACTCCCACATAGTTGACTGCAATTCGAGTCCTGGATCTGGCAGCTTAAAACATGCTGGACACGTGTGCATGCATGTCAATAAAAATCCCTTAAGGAGAATGGAGGAGAGGAGATTGTGGCATGGCCATCTCCCCTGGAGTTGATTTCTCACTTCCTGTGTCTCTGTCTCTGTCTCTCCAGCAAGTAACCAAAAATCTCTCTTTAAAAAAAAAGTTATGGGACCAACAGTTGGCATAATGGCTATGTTGCTGGACTGTCAGGTAGATGACTGCGGTTCGAGTGCCAGACCCGGTGGCTTAAGCTCGCACCAGGCGCAAGTGCATGCGTGCCCAAGATCCCGAGAGGAGAATGGAGGAGAAAGGATTGTGGCGTGGCATTTCTCACTTTCTGTCTCTCTGTCTTTCTGTCTTTCTGGCAAACACACGCACCATATATGCAAAAAGAAACTCTCAAAAAAAAGTATTTAATCATTTTATCATAAAATAGATATTTCTGTGTGTTCGATGTGTTCAATGCTATTGTTTTGAGATCAATATTTATGGTTAAAAAAACGAGAGCTTGAACAGAGAAATATAAAAATGTCTTTGACCTTCAGGAAATTAAAAGCTATTATCTATTTGTCATAAGAACAAGATGCAGTAACAATTCCCTGGAGTTTTGGTATAAATTGAGTCAAGGGAAGGTGAGTAATGGGACATTTACAGAAGCCTGTCTTGTCCCAACTAACTTTGTCATATCAGTAACTATTATAGGTAACCTCCTACTCTATGACAGGAATTGAATAAGGCACTTTATATGCATGATTTCATGTTATCCTTACCACGGCCCTGAAATCATTGTATCCCTATTTCACAATGAAGAAGTTGAGGTGCAGAGATGAAGTAACCTCGTCAAGGTCACTCACTTAACCGTAAGTACTATTGACTCAAATCTCTGACTCGTTTCTAAGTCTGTTTTGAGGCACGTATTTATTCAGGGTGATACTTCGAAATGCATCTCAGTTCATTAAGGGGTTTCTCAATGAACAAGTACGTTCTTGACATGAGCTTGTGACTGAGGGTGAAGATGAACGTATAATTGACATCTTCCCATAATCACGATAACCATGAAGAGAGTAGAGTTATACTTTTCAGCACATCATTGTAAAATAATTATGGAAAGCACCTTTTGCAAACTTACAATGTGACAGACACTCAAAAATAAAATGGGAAGTTTATACGATTGTGATCATTTTACAGATGAAGACCCTATGGTAGACTGGCCCTATGGCCTAGTGGTTAAGGGAACTGGATCCTACATGGCTGACCAAGAGTTTGAATACTGGCCCTGGTCCCTTGAGAAACATGCTAGGCACATGTGCACGCATGCCCCAAATCCCATTAGGATGGAGAGGGAGAGGAGGAGGGATTGTGGCATGACCACATCCCACTGAAGAAGTGCTTTCTCCCTCTCCTTTTCTCTTTGTCTTTCTCTCTCTCTGATGAGTGTACATGCCCTCTGGCAATGGAAATAAAAAATAAACTGAGGCTCCAGGAGGTTTAGCAACTTGTCTATTAACTCACAGGGCATGAAACTGGGAATTGAAACTATATCTATCTCACTCAAAAGTCATTAAGCAATGCTTTCTATAAAATAGTAACCACTCTTTTTTCATTTCCCATATCTATTCATCAACTACTTCCCCCCCAAATGCACTTGGTGATCTTTAGATAAAAACCTTATTCCAATGCTCATAGTACTAACATTTATCTTTCTTCATAGTAATTTTTATTATTTTTTTAATTTCTATTTTTTAGAGGTTTTTGCCATAGGTCATGTGCACTTGCCAGAGAGAGAGAAAGACAGAGACGGTGAGAGGGAAAGTGAGAAATCACCCCATGGGAGGGATGGCCACAATTCCTTCCCTTCTCCTCCATTCTCCTCCTGGGATCTTGAGCATGTATGTACATGTGCCCAGCAAAAAAATTTTTTTGAAGAGGTTTTTTTGCTATAGGCCATGTACACTTGCCAGAAAGACAGAGAGAGACAGGAGAGACAGAAAGTGAGAAATCCCCCCCTGGGGGGATGGCCACGCCGCAATCCCTTCTCCACCATTCTCCTCTCAGGATCTTGGGCATGCACACATACGTGCCCAGTGTGAGTTTAAGCCACCGGGTCCGGGACGCGAACCGTGGTCGACTACGTGGGAGTCCAGCGACATAGCCATTACGCTAACTGCTGGTCTCCCCAGCATAATTTTTAAGACCCTGGGTCCAGGACTGAAACTGGTCCACCATGTGGAATTTCAGCAAAGCAACCACTGTGCCCTCTGCTGGCCCCTTAATTTCTATGTTTAAATTGATGCATAAAAATGGTACACATTTGTGGCCATACACTCAATGATATTTTGTTTCGGTGTCTGTCTTCTCTGAGAGGCTGTGAGCTCTTGGATGAAGGCACTGCTAATTCCCACTTGGATTTTAGCAAGTCTTTTCTTAGTGTCTGTCTCCTATCTACTCCATTCCAGCCACACTTGCAGTCTTCGAGCACACCAAGTATTCTCAGCCTTAGGGCCTTTGTAAAGGCTGTTCAATCTGCTTTGCTTGCTCTCCCTCCAGCTATTCACCTTCTTCAGCTTTTTCTTTTCTTCTTTTGAGAGATTTTTTGCTCTATATGCTCACTGGAGAAACAGAGAGACAGAAAGCAAAACATCATCCCCCATGGGGGATGGCTATGCTATATCCATTCTTCTCTCAGGATTTTGGGCACATGCACACACATGTGCCCAGTGCGTTTCAAACCCCCTGGTCTAGGATCAAACCACAGTCTACTACAAGGAAGTTCAGTACCTTAACCACTATGCCGCCTCCTGATCCCTTTCTCAGCTTTTCAAGTTGTTACTTAATTGTCACCTTTCAAGTGATCCCTTTCTCAGCTTTTCAAGTTGTTACTTGTCACCTTTCACGGTGGCCTATCTTGGTCACCTTTCAAAACTGAAACTGGCTCCTTACTTCTACAAACTCCCTATTCCCCTATCCTATTTGCCTTTTTGCCATAGCACTTAAATCATCTTTATATTATGGAACTTATGTATATTTATTATTTATCATTTGTTTCCCCTTCTTGGTGTAAGAATTAAATGAATTAACTTTATGTGAAATACTTGACTATATAAATAGATATGAGCTCTTATCGTTATTATCCAATGTTATACCGCAGAGAATTTGCCAAGGTCTCACGTTGAAATTTATTTTACATTTACTCATTGGATTACCAGAACATATTAGTACATGGCAGTCTAAGATCTATGTATTTTCTATAATGATCATCATTATCTAAGTGAATAAGCAAAAGCAGCCATGGTGAGAGAAATCAAATTAGAAGGATTCAGGATGATAAATATTGTGATTACTATGTAGGATGGAGCTAGTAAATGGGCAATTAGTAAAATATCAGGGGGACCAGCAGTTAGAGTAATGGCCATATCACTGGACTCCCATGTAGTTGACCATGGTTTGAGTTCCGGACCGGTGGCTTAAAACTCATGCCCGGTGCCTGTGCGTGTGTGGCGGAGAGGAGAATGGAGGAGAAGGGATTGCAGCGTGGCCATCCCCGCTGGGGGTGATTTCTCACTTTCTGTCTCTCTGTCTCTCTCTGTCTTTCCAGCTAGCATACGCGCCTTATAGCAAAAACCTCTCAGAAAAAAAAAAGTAAAATATCAGGAATTATTTAAATTATTTGCATAGCCTGTGTTTGTGTTTGAAGTTATTTTTTAGGGGTATTTTCTAAAAATATGTTAAGATATGTTAGATTCTCTTCATTTCAGTAGCCAAGATGAGCTAAGTAACTGGGATCTGTACATTTTAGGGACATTCTTTTATTTCTCCTTCTGACTGAAAACAAGGTTTAGCTGTTTGTTTGAAAAAAAATAAATTCCCTTTATAGAGAGCTAATACTTTCTCTGAATTGTTCCAGAAGACATAGTTAAATAAATTACAATTTCATGAATATTTACTGTATACTTACATTATAGTTCAGCTACTGAACTAAATCTTGGTGTGGTATAGTTACATTAATAAAACATATATCTCTGTAATCTATGTCCTTGTAAAGTCCTCTTCATCACTGATTTTTTTTTGCTTAACCATATGACTTGGTTTGGCCAATGACACACTGGCAAATGTGACTCAAGCAGTGGACTGATAAGCACTTGATATGGAGGCTTGCTTTCTCAAAACCCTGAAATCATGCCTAAGGTAGAGCCATGATGAAAAGCCAAGCAGAGAAAGACTACCAGCTATCCTGGCCATTCCAACCATCCCAAGTGAGGCTCAAAACAAGTGAATGAGGTCATCTTAAACCATCCAACCCCATCTGAGCCACAAGTAGACTGCAGTCACAGCAGGGATTCAAGTGAGCCTAGTTTATGAACATCCAGCCAACCAAGTGAACGATAAGAAATGATCAATCCATGGTGTTTTAAACAAATAAGTTTAAGCTGTTACACTGGGTGTTAAAGAAATATTTTTAAAATTTACCCTTGTCCAAAATCACAACTTAAGTTTTAATGGGAAAATGCATAAAATTTAAAAATTCAAAAAATTCATAATGAGATTAATTTGATTAGACCAGAAAAGTACATAGATGAAGTGGAAGTATAGAAGAGGAACCCAAATTCATAGTAGGGAGAACTTTTCAGAGTAGCAAGAAAATAGCCTTTGCCTTATGCATTTTGTATTCCCTCTTTATATAAAATCATCTATTTCTGTAGCCTTTCTTTCTGAAAATATATAAAGAGCTATAATGAAATTTCCCAGGAGCCATTTGAAATACTTATTTAATCTTCCTTCTATTGCCTCCGAAATAATAGTCTTACTTGGTGTCTTACAGATGTTAGCAATTCCACAAACATCCTATTATTTGCTGAACAACAGAGCAA
The DNA here is from genome assembly GCF_000334495.1 of Tupaia belangeri chinensis. Classification (NCBI taxonomy): domain Eukaryota; kingdom Metazoa; phylum Chordata; class Mammalia; order Scandentia; family Tupaiidae; genus Tupaia; species Tupaia belangeri. Next base: position 255,094 of record NW_006159688.1, on the reverse strand, counting down.
GGTTTTCTGTGACTCAGACATAATGATTTAATTTGGTCTTTATTATTAAAGAGAAATAAATGTAAACTATTTAGCTCATGAGATATAAAATTTTATTTAGGGAATATAACATTTTATTATATTAAGAGAAACAAACAGAAAGCAAGAATAGGAAAATGAGTATTTGTTTCTTAGCTGGATGTTAAATTGATCTTGGTGCCTTGTACGGTTCCCTTGGATTTCAGATATGAATAATTTATTGCTGCTGTCTCTAAAAGTTTAGAAATGGTATCTCCATGTGGAGAAACTGCTCAGCTCCTTTTATATATAAACTTCTGAATCTATTTTGATATAAACTTTGTTTTTATATGGATTGTGAAAACATTGTGCTTTCAGTAAATTTCTGTAATGAACATTTTAGAAGGATATTTAATTTGTCCCTTAAAAGGTTTAGTTTGTTTACTTCTCTTAATGTTCTGCCTTTGACACCACACATGAACAGATCATACTAGCATTTCTTGGCTAGCCACGCCATTTTACATACTTGAAGGAAAACAAATAGGCCACATTTATTTATTTTGATTTATTTTTAATTAATTAATTTTACATTAATTCACTGAACATCATCACAGCATACAAAATGTGATTTTCCCATCCAGAATATACTGCATAGCATAGTGGTTTAATTATACATGTTATCATCGATAATTTTCCATTTCTAGTTTCATATATATATATGTATGTATATATATATTCTCCCCTGCCCCCATCTTTCACCCTCTGCCCTTTCCTACTCTCCTCCCACACTATCTCTGGTGTCTGCAGTTGCTTTCCATTCCTTTCCTCCCATATTTTATTGATTCACAAAATAGCTTAAATAATCTGACTACTTTTAATACCAAGTTCAGCTTATATATACATACCTGTGAATACATGTCTGACTTCAGGTGTGAAACTCTGAGTAGAATAAATATACTATGGAAGTAGAACCTAGCTGATGCTATATAGCTTACTGTAGCCATTAAATAGGTATTTTTAATACATTTTTTAATTTTAAGAAAAGCAACTTTAGCTTTAATAAATCAAAATCAAAGAAATGCTGAGAATCAGCAGTTAGAGTAATGGCTATGTCGCTGGACTCCCACGTAGTCGACCGTGGTTCACGTTCCGGACCCGGTGGCTTAAAACTCACGCTGGGCGCGTGTGCGTGCGTGCCCAAGATCCCGAGAGGAGAATGGAGGAGAAGGGATTGCGGCGTGACCATCCCCCCTGGGGGGTGATTTCTCGCTTTCTGTCTCTATGTCTCTCTCTGTCTGTCTGGCGAGCGCACGCGCCCTACAGTGAAAACCCCAAAAAAATAAAAGAAATGCTAAGAGAGCTTTGCTTAAAATTTAAAGCCAGGAGACAGATTAAAATTCTGTTCAAATAGTAGGTATATGAACCTATCGGCAGCTTGAGACAAGACAAAAATCCTTAAATCCAGAAAACAAAGCCTAGAAGAAAATCAGTAATGTTTTAGTCAAAAGTCATAAGATTCTATTTCACCAGTTAAGTCTCATGTACATAATCTATCTTCTGTTATGGTCTGATCTTACCTATCAAATTCTGGGATATAATATTCAACTCCAGACTTGTCCCTACCATGAACTTGGACATTTTCTTAGTTGTTTTTGAACTCTTGTTTCTGTGTGTCTGAATTTAGTTTTCCTGGTATAGCACTCCCTTCAAAACTTCTTGGAGAGTTGGCCTGGTGTTGGTAAATTCTTTCAGGTTTTGTTTATCCGAGAATGTCTGTCTTTTCTTCCCAAATGAAGGATAATCTTGCCAGGTACAATATTCTTGGTTGAAATTGCTTTACCCTTAACACTTTGAATATATTTTCCCATTCTTTCCTCGCTTGCATTGTTTCTGATGAGAGGTCTGCTATTAGCCTGATGGGATATCCTTTGTAAGTAACTTGTTTCTCTCTGGCCAATCTTAGTATCTTGTCTTTGTCTGTGGTTTTGGTCAATCTGGCTATAATACATCTTGGAGATCTTCTTGGGTTGATTCTATTTGGGGTCCTTCGTATTTTGTGGGACTGGATCTTAGACTGCCTCTATAGGTTTGGAAAGTTTTCTTGCAGGATTTCATGGAATAGATTATCAATGCCTTTATGAGTCTCTTCACATTCTGGGATACCAATTATCCAGATGTTTGGATGTTTTATGGTGTCTAGTATTTCTTGTATATTATTCTCACTTTTTTTTTTTTTTTACAATTTTCTCAGTCTTCATGGTGGATTTTTCTAGGCCAGTGATTCTATCTTCTACATCTGAGATTCAATTTTCTGTATGATCTAGTCTCCTTTTAATACGTTCAAGGGAGGTTTTGACTTCCTGTATTACAACCTTCATCTCTAACAGTTCCATTTGGTTCTTTTTGATGGTATATATGTCCTCTTTCAGATCATGGAAGAATTTCCTCACCTCCTGGAACTCTTTGGTTCCTTTCTCCTGCCTCTTCTGCAGTTCGTTGTCTCTCTTTTCTTCTATCTCTATTAGCTTTGTCACTATGAATGTCCTAAATTCTTTATCTGACATTTTCATGAGTTCCATTGTACCATCTAAGGATAAAGAGGAGTTATTCTTTTCCCTTGTAGGAGAGGTATTTTCTTTCTTTCTCTTATTTCTTGTGACCCTGCAGTAGTTTCTGGTCATCTGATGGATTGTTCATTTCTTCCTAATTCTTGAAGTTCTATCTGAGGCATGCAGGAGAAGGTGATCTGCAATCTCTCTTCTGTTTCATTTTTCACTCTTTGTGCATCAGATAAAGTAAGAATTGAGGAATATTCTGACCCTAATTGTATTCAGATGTTTGGATACTGTTCACTTGGACCTGTCTAGACAATCAGTGCATGGAGGCCGAGCTGCCAAGGAATGAAGTTAAAGGAAAAAAGAAAAGCTTTAGAGAAGAGGAATAGAGAAGAAAATAAAAAAGAAGAAAAAAGACAATAAAAAGTTTTGTATTTTAATTTTAAAAAGCAAAAAGTGAAAACTACACAAAAGCAATATTTCACAGCTCAAGTTCACTAGCCATCTCAGGGTGGGCCTGAGTTCATATCTTTCCTAAATGGGATGGGGAAAGGCACAAATTAGCATGATAAAGGAGGAGCTTGAGAGCCCAGAGCAGTTGGCTTAATGGCTAAGTTGTTGGACTCCCATGTAGTCGACCACTATTCTAGTCCCAAACCCAGTGGCTTAAACTCATGCCAGGTACATGTGTATGCGTGCTCAAGATCCCGAGAGGAGAATGGAGGAGAAGGGACTGTGGCGTGGCCATCCCCCTTGGGGGATGATTTCTCACTTTCTGTCTCTCTGTCTTTCTAGTGAGCGCACGTGCCCCATAGCAAAAATCTCTCCAAAAAATAATTAATTAATTAATGATGACAAATTAAAAGACAGACAGGGAGAGACAGAGAAATGGAGAGAAGGTTATAGAGGTAGCCCTACCCACTAGAAATGAATCTGGAGGGAGAAGTCTCAGCAGAAGATCTTCATGTTTGTCCCTGAAAGCAGTATTTCACAGCTCAAGTTCAGTAGCCATCTCAGGATGGGCCTCGGTTTGTGCCTCTAGACACATTTATTCTGTCATTTCTACTTACAGCCAATGATTTTGGTTGCTATATGTTTGGTCTTGAATGTACAATGGAAAGTTGAAGTAAAAAATCACCTAAGAAATCAATATGAACTATCCTCTCTCTTTACTTTTCCGGTTATGTAATTTTCTTTACTACTGGGTTTATTTTTTTCCATCACCATCATCTTCATCATTATCCAAATGTTTTCATTTCATTTTCTTTTGTTCATCAGTAAGTTAAAACAAATATATCACGATCTGTATTTTACTTTGTTTTTACCTTTTCATTTAAAAATCTTTTTATTGGGATGAGCAGATGATGTAGTGGTTATGCTGCTAGACTCCCACAGTCGCTCCTGGGAGGAGAATGGAGGACAAGGGATTGTGGTGTGACCATCTCCTCTTGGGAATAATTTTCACTCTCTCTCTCACGGTCTCTGTCACTCTTTCTCTTTCCGGCGAACATGTGTGCCTTAAGACAAAAATCTCTAAAAAAATATTATTTAAAAGAAAATCAATAACACAAAAGAGTCAAAACCAAATCAACGTCACTGAAAACATTTTCTAAGACCTCAGATTAATATAGCTTCAGGATCCCTAGGACACATGTATCCTGAAGAATGGCATAATGAACTATAGTACAGACATACCACAACATTTAGTGTTTCCAAAAAATCTTTTGCTTAATATTTTTGTAAATTTAGCTGCTAGGATCTTTCTATTTTGTTGAAGATGTGCTAAATATATATAATCTATGATTCAGATCTTACTGTAGGAGTATAGTCTAGACATTGTGGCTTCATAGAGTATATTGATAAATGTCATTGAGTCTCTACAATTTCCTCTTTCTAGGTGGTTAAATAATTCCCTTCTCTGGGTGTAAAAATTGCTTAATAATGTCATACAATATCAGATCACTCTTTTGTAGATGTATTTTCCTGTCAAGATTATTGCTCCCATAAGCTTACAATAAAGCCACTTTGATACAAGGAGAATAGCTACAATTATTTTACAGATGGGAAAACTGAAGGTACAGAGAACTTATAATAATGTAGATACAGAGCTTGTCATTAGACCCAGGTACTTCCACCATTTGAGAGTCTTAGTATTTAAATTTATAAAGTTTTCAGTGTTATCTCTTCTATTACTTTACTTAACAACTTAGCAAAGAGAATTTTTTTGTTATTTCTCCCTGTATTAATGAAAAATGAGATGCAATAAAATTTTTACTTCATTTGATAGGTTACTCATAAAGATCTTCTGAAGGTATAAATATGAGAACCATCAAACTTATCAGAGTAGAAAAATGAAATGGCTCTTACCAGTTATGAAAAGGTCCTATAATTTATTAATAAAATCTGATTATAAGGAATTAGAAAAAATGGTGGAAGACTGAGCAGATAACTTGTGGACTGATAAATTAAAAACTGATTAGAATACGAGCCCACCACTTGGCACAGTGGTTAAGTGCAGAATATCAGAGGCTGGATCCCACATGGTCTGCTGTGGTTGAAATCCAGGCCCAGCAGCTTGAAAAACATGCAAAGTGTGTGTTCCTATGCGCCCCAAATCCTGACAAGACAGAGAAGTGAAGGGGAAAGGATTTCAGTTTGACCACATCCTATGGGAAGTGCTTTCTCTCTCTCCCTCTTCCTCTTTATGATAAGCATGTGTGCTTTCTGGCAATTAAAGAAAAGAAAAAAAATGAGTAGAATAGAGAGTTCACAAACAACTTCATTATAAAGATGACTTTAGTCAATAGAAAAATTGTTACTTGTGTTGGGATAAGTGGGGACCAGTTTGGAAAAACAAAGCTAAAATAACCTGATTTATACCTCACACTATGTATTAAAATGTCCCAGAAAATGTAAATGTAACTATAAAAACACAAAAAAAACTAATAGAAAATAATCTTATTAAATTAGGTAAAGAAATATTTTTCAGTATAACACTAGCACCAGGAACCAAACCTATCACACAAAATTGACTGCATGAAAATAGAAGAATTCCATATAGCAAAATACAACATAAACAATATTGATAATAAATGATAAGATTGGAAAAGAATTGTCATGTCTGAGGGACAAAGTGTTATTATTTTCTATCCATAAAGAGCTTCTACAATATGGTAATTAACAACCTACTAGACAAATAAACCAAAAAAAAAGTAAGGGCCAGCAGGTTTCACAGTGTTTATGGGGCTAGACTCCCACGTGGTCTATTGCAGTTCAAGTCCTTGACTTGGTGGCTTGACAATCGCACCGGGCATGTGTGTGCACATGCCCAAAATTCCAGGAAGAGAAGGGATTGCAGCATAGCCATCCCTCCCAGGGGGTGATTTCTCACTTTCCACCTCGCTGTCTCTCTGTCTCTCTTCTTCAGTGAGTGCATGCACACTATGGCAAAAAAGGGAGAATATGTAGAGCAAATAGAAATTAAAAACAAGAAAACAACATTTTTAACCTGTAAGTTATCAAAGATTAACACTAAATAAATATGGGCAGTTTTGACAAGAGAATGTCAAGAAAGAATGTCTTTAAGTTTTAATGCTAATATAATTTGGTACCTTTTAGACATTGGTAACATTGTATGTATGTTTATGTGTGTTTATGTAAAAAAATGCATGAATGTAACTTGAACTATTAAGAGTAATTGGGAAATTGTGTGCTGGGTGTTGGCTTTTCAACAGTTGAAATAGTTGACATGTAATTATTTTCTCAAAAATATTTAAAACCATACTATCTCTGTTGTTATAGAGTCACAAACAAAATTATAACAAATATTTTCAAAGTTATCTTTAAAATTTAGTTTTTTGAAATTTTGAAAGTTGTTTATTAGCTGTCAAGAACTATAGAGTATGAGCAAAAAATTTTTGATATGTAAAGTAAATGTTTGTGGGAAAATGTAAAAACATAATTCATTAATTAAGTTTTAAAAAGAGTAATTGGGAAATGGGATTTACAATGGCCCTAAACGTAATTCGAATAATGTTATGTTGCAAAGTTATGTTGACTTGTGAATAACTGTTTTGTCCAAAACACAATTATTGGGTCACTGGAAAGATCATGACATATTTTTTCTATGTAAAGATGTCTCATGACTTTTACAACAACCCAATATATACAAAACAGAGAAGTTTCATAATTTTAAAATAATCAATGATTAACTCAAGGATCTTTCTTCAGGCTTAAGAAACGTCAGAATAATGGTTGGAGGAAGAAATAGTACAACAGTCACCAAATTCATCCTTTTGGGATTCTCAGATTTCCCCAAGTTCAAGATTGTTCTCTTTACAGTATTCCTGGGAATTTACTTCTTGACGGTCACCTGGAATCTGGGTCTTATCATCCTCATTAGGATGGACTCCTGCCTACATACACCCATGTACTTTTTCCTCAGCAATCTTTCCTTCTTAGATTTCTGCTATGTTACCTCCACAACTCCCAAGATGCTCTCAGACTTCTTTAAGAAGCCTAAATCCATCTCCTTTATGGGATGTACCATGCAGTACTTCTTCTTCTCTAGCCTGGGTCTGACTGAGTGCTGTCTCCTGGCAGCCATGGCTTATGATAGATACGCTGCCATTTGTAACCCTCTGCTGTACACAGCCATCATGTCTCCCTCCCTCTGTGTGCAGATGGTGGCTGGAGCCTACATAACTGGTATCTTTGGTTCATTGATCCAACTATGTGCCTTACTGAAGCTCGATTTCTGTGGACCAAATGTCATCAACCACTTCTTCTGTGACCTGCCTCAATTATTAGTTTTATCCTGTTCTGAAACTTTTTTCCTACAAGTCATGAAATTTGTAATAGCAGTGATATTTGGTGTAATATCTGTGTTAGTTATTGTGATATCCTATGGTTATATTGCTGCCACCATCTTGAAGATCAGCTCAGTTGAAGGCAGGTCCAAGGCCTTTAACACTTGTGCTTCTCACCTATCAGCAGTGTCTTTCTTTTTTGGATCAGGCCTCTTTGTCTATATGCGTCCCAATTCTGGTAATTCTTTGGGTTATGACAGGATGGCATCAGTGTTCTATACAGTGGTGATTCCCATGCTGAACCCTTTGATTTACAGCCTGAGGAACAAAGAAATCAAAGATGCCCTTAAGAGGTATAAAAATAAGAGACTGTTTTTTCACTCTCACTGTTCATTAACAATCTGATAGACTAGCGACCCTGCTGACTGGAAGTTTCAAGACTATGCAAGGGAAATCCATTTAAGATTATTCAACTTCATCAACATTCTGGAAGGGTTGCAAGTGAGTCGACCTATCTAAATCTAGGACTGGCTCAGTGCCATGCAAATTCTGTGGCTTTCTTGAGCTTGACTGTTGACCCACCTTTCCTACCCCAGCAGAGAGCTTGCTAAGCAGGTGATATGTCAGGTTTTTTTTAAAAGCAGTAACCTTCAGTTCTTTGGCGTCCAACTTTTATAACTTCTTTCAAAACTTCAGACTGTAATTGGAGGGAATGGACTAAACATAAAGCAAACGGTTCTTCTCGTATGCATCACAAGCAGTGCAATGACCACTTTGTCCTATATTTCAGACTCTTAGGATGCCTGGGTAAATTCTAACTGTTTGAGGTAGGTATGTGGAGGAAAACATAATTTTAGATTTAAACTAACTTTCCTGCCAAGGAAATATGCCACAGGGCATTCGATCTAGAACTTGTTTTCTAGCATCATAGTTTAAAAACTAAACATAAGGGGTCAGTGAGTGGCATGGTAGTTTAGGCACTGGACTCCCATGTAGTTGACTGCGGTTTGAGCCCTAGACCTAATGGCTTAAAACTCACACCAGGCACGTATGCATGTGTGGCCAAAATCCCAAGAGGAGAATGGAGGAGAAAGGATTGTGGTGTGGCCATCCTCCCCAGAGGGCGATTTCTTGCTTTCTGTCTATCTCTCTGGTAAGTACACATACTCTATGGCAAAAAACAAAACAAACAAACAAAAAACCTCTCAAACATAAAAACTAAACATAAATGTTTGCATGAGCATAAAGAGAGAAATTTCTGTGGTACTGATCTGCCTTTGGAGAGCTAAAATACAAAAGAAAAAGTAATCATTTGGACTATAAAACATTGGAAAATTTCCGTTTCTGTTATCATGACAGACTGGATAGCATAAATATACCTATGGCTGCAAAACAACAAAAGATGTTGGGTAAAATATTTTTCAGAAAATATTTTAAAATATATTTTTGAGTAGACAAGAACAGAAAGAAAATCTCCAGTACCTAATTATAAAATAAAATCAGGAATCTCGAGAGCAGAAGCAACTCTGAAGTTATCTTTCACATCAAGAGAATCTATGAAACTCTGGTAATATTAGGCCTATAAGTTGACAGCTACATGGGATGTGTGAAAGGAGAGAAAAAGCTTGGGGCTGCCTGAGTCTGACAGGGGAACCAGAGATATATGTATATGAGAACCCAATGGACTATATCTTTAGTGTGAGAGAAAATTAAAGAACAACTACTACGAAATCCTGTTTCAAAAAAAAAAAGAAAGAAAGAAAGAAAGAAAGAAAGAAAGAAAGAAAGAGAGAAAGAAGAAAAAGAAAAGTAAAGAAAATCTCAACTCAGCCTTTGTGCTAGGTATAGGGAAAAGTAAACAGAATTTGTGACCACATGCCCTCATGGAGGTTGTGGTCTGAATTCACATTTCCTAAGTAGTTCAAAGAATCTTTTGCTGATCATTTATTTTAAAGTAGTCCCTGTTTGGAAGTACCCTCAAGTAGGCATCAGTAACAAAAGCAAAGCCTCTCAAGATTCCCAAGAATCTTAAACCTAGGCTCAAACAATTCTCCATAATAATCTTCTAAAGAAAATTAGGCTATATGCATCTCAAAATACTAAAGGAAATAAGGCCTTATGGGTAAAACTTTAGAAAGCACAGCAGTGTCAGATCCATAAAGACTTCAGGAATAGCAATCATCTCAATTAAAAGATGAAATTGATGCTATTGGCATGTTAAAAATAAAAGAAGGGTAACTGAAGATAAGGTTAAAAGAATGGGCAATTATGTTTATGAAGGAGTTCATGTCTGACAGTTTGGTGAATTTAATTACATCTAAATAATAATCCTGACTGAAAATGGAAATATTATATTTGAAATAAAATTATCTTTTTTTAAAATTTGCTATAGGATGTATGCACTCGCTGGAGAAAGACTGAGAGAGAAAGAAAACGAGAAAGCACTCCCCAGTGGGGATGGCCTCACCACAATCTCTTCTTCTCCATTCTTCTCTTGGGATTTTGGCATGCAGATATGTGTACCTGGCATGTTTTTCAGGCCACTGGGTCCAGGACTTGAACTGCAGTCAGTCATGTCGTCTCTTGCTGCCTTAACCACTATGCTATCAGCTGGCTTGAAATAAAATAATCTTATATATGTATTTCTACTTAATGAAACAAGAAATAAGCTAATCTTTCCAATGAAATAAAACTGGAAAATGAAAGAAGTAAAAAAGTGCTACATAGGGAACCAGCAGTTAGCGTAATGGCTATGTCGCTGGATTCCCACGTAGTCGACCGCAGTTCGTGTCCCGGACCCAGTGGCTTAAAACTCACACTGGGCACATGTGCGTGCGTGCCCAAGATCCCGAGAGGAGAATGGAGGAGAAGGGATTGTGGCGTGACCATCCCCCCTGGGGGGTTATTTCTCGCTTTCTGTCTCTATGTCTCTCTCTGTCTGTCTGGCGAGCACACGCACCCTACAGTGAAAATCTCTCAAAAAAAAAAAAAAAGTGCTACATAGCTTTCACCTTGGGGAGCTGGTCCTGCTGGAGCTGGAGATCCCACACTTCTGCCATGTAGACTGCAGGGATGGTGAGAGGCCAGAGGATTAAGGTCAAGGCATGGCTCTTAGCCTAAAAGGTGACGTGTACAGAACACCCAGAGGGCTATGGCCTTGGTTATAAATAAGTAAGAATTCCTACAGGTTATGGTCAAGAGATAACAACAACAACAACAAAAAAAAACAAAATAGTTCACAGAAAAAAATAATTTACAAATACACAGTCAAGCTCCCATAATTGAGAACCAGCAGGGAAAAAAATTAGACCATATATACAGACTTACAAACCCCTCAGATACTGGATTATCACTAAAAAGAATAACCTTATAGTATAGTCAGTAGGAAACGGAATCACATTGTAGGAAGCCACATGGCTGACTGGGGTTCAGTTTCCCTGGCTGGCTTGAAAAGACGCTGGGCATGTGTGCATATACCCAAGATCTTGAAACTGACGCGCTAGGGAAAGGCAGTTAGGGCAATGAGACCCTGTTGAGGATGCTCCCCCTTTCTCTCTTTCTCTCTCTTATACATACTCACGTGCTCTCTATCCTATCTATCTATTATGGGGGGTGGGGAATCTACAAAGCAGTTGGGACTAGCTATGGTAAAACACAAATAACATCTTCTCCAGAAAGAGATATGTCTTCTCTAAAGGGAGAAGTACTGAGAACAAGTCAGAGATCTGGTGATTCAGAACACTGAAAGTAATGAATTCAAATGAAGAAGCTTAGTGTATCCATGGAGTGGAATATTGCTTGGCCATAAAACGAATGAAGTCCTGACACATGTTACAACATGGATGAACCTTGAAAACATCATGCTAAGTAAAAGAGCCAACCACAGAGGACCACATGTTTTAAAATCTAATTTTAATGAAATATTCAGAACAGGCAAAGCTATATAGAGAGAAAGTCAATTAGTGGTTACTAAGGATGCAGGGGTGTAGAGAAATGAGGGGTGACTGTTAATGAATATGGAATTGATTTTTATGAAAATGTTTTCTATTAGATTGTGGAAATGGAAACTGAATATGCTAAAAAGCTACCGAGTTGTACATTTTAAATGCATGGATTTTATAAAACGTGAACTATAACTCAATATAGCATTTTGGGTTTTGTTTTTTTAAAAAGGCCTGATACAGTGGTACAGTAGTAACACAATGCTTGATTACACTGAGGTCTTATGGGAAGGTCCCAGGCTACTGGTCTGAGGTGCACACATGCCCTTGGTCCTGGTTGCGTGAGGTTGGGATGGATTGTGGCATGAAGATCTTCTTGGAAGTGCCTCTTTCTCTCTCTCATGGAAGAAATAAACTTCAAAGAAATGAAAGAAAGAGAAAGAGAGAGAGAAGAAAGGAAGAAAGAAAGAGAAAGAAATGAAAGAAAGAGAAAGAGAGAGAGAGAGAAGAAAGGAAGAATGAAAGAAAGAAACAAGGGAAAAGAAAAGGATATGATAGCAAGATTTAAAAGTGCACAGGACCAAAGGTGACATCCTTAGAAAGGTTCCATTTCTGAGATGAGTATCTCTTAGAGATATGATGAAAAAGAAAAAAAAATAAGAAGCAAGCCATGGAAATGAAAAGTTCTAAGAAAATTTTAAAAATCAAGTGTAGGAGGTAGCAGGTGGTGTGGTGATTAAAGGAGCTGGACTCCCACATGGCTGACTACAGTTCAAGTCCTGGACCTGGTAGCTTGCTTTCACATCCTGACACCACCCCCCACCCCGTGTGTGTGTGTGTGTGTGTGATCAAATTGGAAAATAATAACAAAGTTAAAGTAAAATTAATTCTAAAAAGAAAAATCGAATATAATGCTAAGTCATCTCAGTTCCTCAGTAATTCACCATAAACGAAAGAAACTGCTCTTCTCTATACCAAAAGAAGAGGACACAAAAAACTAAGGAATGCACAGAAAACACTCATGTCCTATGTGACCCCTGAATAGCCTGCACAGGCTTGGACCGCAAACTCTGGTAGAGCTATGACTGGCTAGAACCACCAAGACTCCAGCAACTCCTCTGCCTGCTTGCTATGGCATGGTCCAGATACATCAGTCACCAGCAAGGCACGTCCTTGATAACTCCATATTCTTGGTTCAGAACTGAGCCAAATGAGGAAGGAAGAAGAGAAGGACAGCCTCTTTGGTTAAAAGTAGAAACAAAGAGATTTACATAGGTTTCCTCGAAATAGTCATTTCTCTTTCTGCATTTAAAATACAGGTTGACTTCTACCACTGTGAGTTATATGGACTGCCAGTGGTTATGAAGACCAAATTAACCAATGAATACGTAATGGAACAAAGTTATGTATGTTGACTGCTACAAGACATCCAAATGTAAAATCTTGCTAGACTGTCATTAACCAGTAGAGGGAGGCCCATCCCAAGAATCTGCAGTAACAATAACAAAACAAAGGACAAGGCTTAGAGTCTTGAGTAATGAGAGTGACAATACTGACTTTCACGTGTAACTCTTTAACGTTCACATCTGTGAACCTTTCTTTAGGCTTCATGACAGCTATGAACCCCTTATCTCACGGATGAGAGTTGAAGCTCAGCTCCCATTTGCTGAAGGTGACCCAGCAAACAAACAGCAAATGAGGGACCAGACATGCACCTTCACCAGTGTCAAGTCATCCGAGAGGTCAGAATGTTAACACCCCACCCACAATGGTCCACACTAGATATTCTTTTTCCTAAACAGTTGCCACTACAACTAGAATGATCCCTGTAAGTATCTCGGCATGCATATCTGCAAAGGCTGAATAAATCCATCTCTGCTCTATCCCTAGTAGTCTACATTATTCAGTGGTCTCATAACTTCTTAATTGTCTTTTTTTTTTTTTTTTTTTGCCAGAAGGTATATGTCTTTGCCAGAGACAGAAAGAAAGAGAAAAAAAAATAACTCTGCAATGGATCATGGTCATGCTACAATCCCTTCTCCTTCATTTCTCCACCTTGCCAGGATTTGGGGCATGTGCACACATGTGCATGGCATGTCTTTCAAGCCACTGTGGCTGGGATTTAAGCTTCACAGTAAACCATGTGGGATCCAGCTGCCATAGCCACTAGGCTACATGGCTGGCCCTCTTTGGTCTTTGGAGAAACATAAGAAAACTCTGACTATAAGAAAAATTCCTCTTGAAAGGTATTCACAAGCTCTTTGCAAGTAACTTTGACTTATCACATCTCATCTGTAAAAGCAGCATTAAAACAACCTCCCTTCCTACTTCACAAGATGCAGAAAGAAGTGACATCCTACTTAAAGAGGTGGATGGAGCTAAACAACTTCGATATCCTCTCTTACCCTTATTCAGGAGAAAGACTGTAATCAGAGAACTCATCCAGGCAGTGCTGGATTTATGACCTACAGAACAATGAAACAATGTCCATTGTCTTAAACTGCTAAATGTGTGTTAATCTGTTATGCAGTGATAGAGACCTAATAACCCTCTTTGCAGATTTTATTATGTTTCGGTGTGAAACTACTCCATCCAAACTTTGCAGCTCTATCCTGGTGAAACATTTATCTTTCAAAAATCTCTTTGTGGAGAAGCTGCTCTATTCAATTCAGGAAACAGTTGCTGAGCATTTATTTGATGATGGGCACTCTGATAGGTGTTGAAATATAAAGATGAATAAGAAATTCAATGGTAAAAATGTTCAAAAACCTTACATAAGCAGATATGACTATTATCTAAGTCAGAAACTAATAAAAGTCAGTAGGGAATGAGTACAAGCTATGAAGATTCAAGACAGGGAGAAACCCAATTTGGTTGAGAATATCAAGAATGGTTATTTATTTATTTGTTTTTTCCAAAATCGCTGTTTTTATTTATACAGAGTCCTAACCACTTCAGCAGTAGGAGAAGTGGAAGAGGTTTTTTTTACAATCCAGGGGCCTCCATATGTTGGTTTGTTGTGACCAAACCCACAGACAAGTGGCATCATGGATTTGGTAAACTAATGACAATGTTTAGTCTCTCTCTGCTAGAGCCACAAGGTGAGCGTCAATCTCTGCTTCTGTAAGAATCCTGAATTTAGGATTTCCAACTGTAACTACTCCAGCTTCTATTTCTGAAGGTTTGAAATCAATGGACAGAACAGTAGACCGGCGTGTGATTGCAGTTCCCACTGTCTGTTGAAATGTCTAATCAAATTTCTTCACTTATTTTTCAAGGAAGCTGGTTGACTCAGTTTGTTTAACTCCTGTGGCAGTGGCTTTAAACCCACAGTAGTAACCTGCAGGATCACGCTTGTACACCTGAGGACCTTGCTCTTCATCTATACCAGTTAATATCATACAACAACCAAGAGGCCTCATCTCAGCATTCTGTGTGTAGACCTGAGAAATACCAGCAATTCTTTTACACAGCATGTCCACAGGAATCTCATAACCATACTTGTATTTCCAATTAACTGCCTCATAGCATGTACCTGGGATCAGCTGTCAGCTGTCATTCTTGTCATCACACAGCCAATGTTTTCAGTCAGCTTGAATAAGTGAGTTACGGTGCTGGAATCCAATCACTTGTCAGGAACTTTTTTCTGTGTGACAATTACTGCACAGTCTTTCCCTCTCACAGCTACTGATATAAGGCCACCCTGGTTAATAGCCTTGAAAGCATATTCTACTTGGTAGAGCTGGCCCTCGGGTGAAAAAATGGTAATGTGGCAGTCAAAAAGCAGCGCTGGAACCATGGGACACATTGGTGCACCCACTACTTCCAAGTACAATCTCTCAAGAACGGTTATTTGGGATGGCTGTGTTAAGGAATCAGTAAGAGCTTAGAAAAGATCTTGTGCAGCAGTGAATGTAGTTGTGGGATGAGAGACCATATTCAAACAGCTAAGCCCCTTGGTAGACTGACTAAGCTTCTGGGTATCACTGGCAAAAAAAGAAAATGATAAGGTTTGGCAATGAAAATCACTTAGGGCCATGATGACGGGTTTAGAAACCTGGGAGGGTGGGAAAGGCAAGAAATCATAAAAAACAAGAATAGATTGACTAGGAGTGGCAGAGCAGAAAAACAGGAAGCTTTGGTAAAGGGAAACTTTAGAGTTTGAGGTTTTAGAATTAAGTCGTTTCTCATTTTGGTGAGGTCTAAAATGGGGCCGCCAAATCATGTGACTGGGGTGACGTGGTGTTTGAAGTTGGTACAGGAATAAAGATCAAGACAGTTTGCAGCCAGGGAATTTAGAGAGACACTAGCCTGGAAGCCGTCTGATTGCATCTTCCCAGTTGCCACCATACTTGGCATAGCCTTTACACTGAGAGGGTTGAATCACTGTTGACTTGAGAAGCACACAGAGAAATAAAACAATCACAGTGAGGTAACATCACCCCAGAAATGTTTCTTGGATTACTGAGCTTGAATCTTGGTCAAGGAGAGGCAATATATGAGTGAGCAAGGGGTCATCTCTTGCCATTCCTAGCCAGGTATGGGTGCTCTTAAGCTGATTGTCCAAACCCATTGATGATGGATGTGAAAAGAGTGATGTCTTGAGAACTCAGTTGAAGATATAATGTAGGCAGTACCAAGAGCGCATTTGTTTGTTTGTTTGTTTGTTTTTTCCTCTCTGTCCAATCTGGCAGAGAGATTGTCAAGACTGATTTTAGTTTCAATACTGATTAATGACTCAGTAACATAAACAAAAACAAGTACTTGATAACCTCTAACTCTCTTCTCCTTCCTCTTATCTTCTAAGTATCCTCTATTTATCTAGCTTGCTATGGCTTCCCATAGACAAGGCATTTCCCAACATCTGGGATCCAGCCTGCCAGCTGTCTCCAGGGAACTTTCATGGGCCAAAAGTGCCTGCCTTCAAACATAGCTGCTGGTTCTTGAAACAGTCTTGCCAACAAATTGCTACTTTTAAGATCAAGTTCAGGGAAGTTGTTCTTTTTCTAAATCACATGAGCTTTGGATCACTTTCAGGTCTATTTTAAGGGACAACTCAGTGTTGCAATGCATGAGTCAATTGGATCCATGATTCCATAGGTTCTGTGCGTGCCAGTGTTCCTGGTCTCCAAAAAGCGTTTTAAAGAAAGGCTTAGTGTGACTCTCTCAGCAGGGGAAGACCACAGCATTGTGGCTTCCCAGAAGAGGCTCTCCTCCTCCCATCAGTCCAAGATGAAAGGATCTGAGTTTCTTCAAAGAATAGACAATAGGCACTATGTGTAGAGGGCTACAGATGTTCAACAGATGTGGTTGGGCTACTAAATTTTAGGTTTTACCATGACAGTTCATAGACCTACTCTAAGACTGAGAATAGATTTCAAAGAACACATTTCCCCTTTTATCCCAAATCTAACAAAATAAATAAATAAATTTTATTTTCCATGATCTAAAACAGCTATTTTGAAAAATAGACAAGATCAGTTTTAAGCAAAAGTGTAAAATCTTAGGGTCTGGATGGTGGCATGGCAATAAATGTCAATGCTTTGCAAAGTAGATCCACAGGGGATGGATGGTTCTGGGTTCATGTTCAGAGATCTCTGTGAGTACTCCAGGCACCCCGTGCCCATGATCTGGGCATGACTGAAGCTGGGGGCTAAGACCGTGGAGGTGCTGTCTCTGCTTATCTTTCTGTCTCTCTCACTCATAAAAGTATGAAGTTAAAAAAAGAATTATTTATTTATTTTTATTTATGATTATCATTTTTAATTTTTCTGTAGGGCACGTGTGCTCATTAGAGAGAGATGCAGATGGGGGGGGGGTTCAGTGAGAAATAAAAGCACCAGGTCAAGGATTTGAACCTCAGTTGAAAAAGTGAAAGTCCAGTGCCTTAACCACCATGCCACCACCTTCTGGCTCTCCCCCCCCCAAAAAAAAATTTTTTTTAAGTATATAAAATCCTGTAACTTTTTCCTCTGTTCCTTCACCATCTCCCACTTTAAGCCCCTCTCATTCTGGTTCTGGGTTCCTTGTTCTTCCTGTCACACTTGCTTCTGCTTTGTCCTGTGGCTGGAGGCAGAAGCTTGAATCTTGGCCCTAGCAATAACTGGTTATGATCTGGTGAGCAGCCAAAGCTGAGAACTACCACTTCAGAGTATTTCGCTATGGCCTCTGAGTCAGTCTCCAAAGCTGTTCCAGTTTCTCCAGTCTCTGGAATTGTCTCATTGACATTGACAATTGCTATATGAACCATCAAAAATTAAAAATTACAACAATTTAAAGATATTAATTGGCCTTAGTTATGATTCTGGAATTGAGCAATGTGTCATCCCATTAAATAGTATAGGTGTTTCAATGAACTGAGCAGAGAAGTTTCACAGACAAGGGCTGAAGAAAGCAAATATGAAAGAATAACAGATTTGTCACATGGAACTTTTCTCCCCCAATAGTGACAAGGAGACAGAAAAATAGAAAAATAATTGACTAGTTATCAGGTTAGTTCTTCTGCATAATGGTCAAAACAGATGGGACCTCATTATCATACTTATTGAAACTAGTCTGTTTAGGAACTCCTCACTTAATGACCAAATACCATTCTTATGACTGGGTCATTAAGTAAATGGGTTGATAAACGAGGAGCTTAAAGATGAATGTGCTACAGTGTGTCATGGCACCACAGGGCATGTATATTTCAACAGACATCATGCAATACTATACTAGACTAATGTAATCCTGTTCACACAAAAAACATACATTAGATAAATGTGAGAAAGTGACAGACACGCCATAACACAATCATATAAATCTGGCATAATCATTTTTATTTATTCCGAATACTACTATAGGTACACGATAAAGTACAAATTTATAAATGGAATATGCAGTCATCATGACTGTGAAAACTTCATGTAGTGAATACTAATCCACTGTGGGAAAGAGTCAAAAGCTGACAAAGGGGAGTTCCATTGCTGGAGAACTGGTCCCAAGTCTCCGCTGTAGTTCGTTGAGTGAGGAGTGACTATAATGAGACCAATAGGTTCCACTCCCACTATACTATTGAAACTATGCTGGGAAGACCACACCTTCCCTCCTTCTTGCCACATTCAAGGTCCTTTCATTCATATTTTTTCCTGTTTGATTTCCATGCCGTGTTCACCAAGCACCTCTGAATAGTTCGAGCTTTGAGAATCAGGATAAAGAATTTGGATGTCATTGGGTCATTTAATGAGAAACAAACCAATAAGCATTCTTCAGCAAGCCATGACATGATAGGATCTGTGCTTTAGGAAGGTCCACCTGCAGGTTAAGGAGGAAGGGTTGTTGAATCATAGAGAGTCTAAAGGCAAAAAGACAAAGGAGAAGACTGTGACAGTGGGCCAGCTCAACAGTGCCATCAGTAATGCATCGCTCAGGCAAAGGTGTATCCATATGGAAGATCATGGGTTTGGCTCTCAGTTTGCCCCTGCATGCTAAACGTGTATGCTCACAATCCTAACTTGCTGAGAAAGCTCACTGGGGAAGGGATGAGGCAGGAATCATAGCATAATACCACACCTCTTTCTTTTCCTCAAGAAATAAACTTTAAAAAGAAGAAACAAAAAAGAAGATGCTTATGCCATATCACAAACAATTGGGTTAAAATTTCCTGACTGAGAATGGAGATGGCATCAAAGGAGACTTCACTGATTCTATTGAATCAAGTATTCAGTATTCTCCTTCAACCATGAGAGAGAGAGAGAGTGAGAGAATCATTCATTTCTGGAGGAGGAAGGAAGGGAGAGAAGCAGGAATTGTCAAACCCCACAGTTTTCTGGTATCCTATCCTTACACTCTTTACTATGTCATAAAGAATGAAACAAGAGGTTTGGGTTTTGTTTTGGGGTTTTTCGTTTCATTTTGTTTTGTTTTTCTCTAGAAAATAGTAATTATACACAAGCTACTACTTTGGCTGTGGCGATCCTTTCTCCAGGATCAGGCTTTAGAGAGACCCTAAGAATGTAGGCATAATGCCAAGAGCTGGGAATTCAAGGAAGGGTATCATTTGTTTTGCTTCACAATAGGAGACTCTGGCCCTGGTAAAAGAGAAGTTGGTGGGGCTGTGGGTGGAAAAGGGAAACTGCAGCCGATTTTTCTCATCTGGACGCAAGTTGAAGAGCTGCCAACATAAACAGGGTGTAGCCACCTTCTTTCACAAATCCTTGAAAGAAGCTGCAGTGTCCTGTGGGTTGACACAATGCCCACTTCCTTCTGTTCCTTGCATGTCCCTCCCCAAGACACACAAATAGAGTGCAGGTCTTTTCAAGTTGGATATGTGATAAATCAAAACCAAAATATGTACAGGAGGGAAATCTGGCCGAGTCAAACAGCAAAAGGTTTTTTTTTTTTTTCTTTTAAGCTCCCTTCATATAGATCTTTTGAAAGATGAGGGCTACCAGTGATTTTTTTTTTCTATAGCCACCCATGTTTCATGCTTTGTAAGTGCAGTGGAGTATAGAGAACTGAGCATGGACTCTGGGTGCTGGGAGACCTTAGTTCAGATTCTCTGATCTTTGGTGAGCTACTTTCCCAAAATTTCAGTTTCCAAACTGAAAACACATTTAAGAATTTTTTCCTTTGGGGGCTATTGTGAGAATATTATGAGACCAATCCGCACAACCAAAAGTGATAGTACCTGTAAGCCCCCCCTCTCTTTCACAGAATCAGAATTTCAGGATTTTAAAGAACCCATAAGGCCAACTAATTAACATTCTCTTTTCATCTTAAACCCTTTCACTGCCTTCTTGCACACTTCCAGTGATAGGGAATTTACTACTCTCTAGTACATCCATTCTACTTTTGGACTGTATTATTGTTTACCTAAACTCTTTCAACCAGTCTCTCTCATTCCCATTTTCTCTATAGTTTTTACCCATTTAATCTTAGTTCCAACACTTGGAGTTACCCAGAGGGGCTCTGTAAAATATCTAGTACTTTTAAAATGTAACTGCTGTTGGCTGAAATTGTTGCCTATTCTAGAGCCAAAAACTAGTCTTAGATTTCATTGACTCCAGGGATATCTTACTGGAAGTAGACCAGGAAGTGGAACTAGAATGAAAGCAGGGCCAGTGGAAATCACCCCTGCACCAATGAAGCTGGCATCCTCTTTACTCCTGAACCCAGGCACTCAGCCAAGCTGCCAAAGGTATTCTCTGGGTCATATCATCCCCTGCAACCTAAAGCTACCCACTGGTACCTGGGGGAGAAAAAAAAAAAAAAAAGAAACTGGCTTTCCTTTCAAGTCCCATCAAGTCCTTCCCATGGTGACCAATTTAACAGCCATATCCAACTCTTATTTATCTCTTTGGCCCAGACCTGTGATCCAGTTGCTAGCAGAGATGTGTTTTGTTCTTGCTCCAAGCATCAGATCTTAGCCATCAGACTGAAACTCAGAGTTTAGGAGTTGTAGGTGAGTCTGCCCTTTTCCCTTCCTTGAAATGATTGTTGACAAATCCTAGACACACAGAATGGGAGAGGACAGTGGGGGAGACAGAGTAGGAAAGATCCTGGACTTTCCTACTGCTCTGGTTTTCACCAGAAGAGCTGGACTTCACTTATTTTAGATTCTGAAACTCTGAAGATTTTGTTCTTAAGAAAGATTCCTGCTATTTGCAAATAAAAATAAGGAAGGAAAGAAAGTAAACTATAAAAAAAAACATCTAAGTTAATCTTATTGTACATAAAGGAGATGAAAAGATTGCGATTTGTAGAGGCAAATATTTTTTTCCAAATGTCACACAATATGAAGATAAGAGAAACAGGACTTGAATAAGCAATTTTTGTCTTTTAACTTTTAGGTTAGTGATTTTTGTATTATTCTAAACTCACAGGTGTGTGCACGTGTGAATGTGTTTGCAAGAAAAAAAAAATCCAGTTTTCTAGGTTCTCTTTAATGACTTTAAACATTTTTTATTTATTTCATGTATTTTACACATTCAATCACTATACATCATTTAGCCTATAAGGTGAATTTACCCAACATGAATACACTTCACACTAGTCCAGTTGAGGATACTATACATGTTATCATCAGCAGATAATAATCCATTTCTGGGTCCCTTAAATATCTTGCCTCTCTATTTTTCTCCTTAATGTCTTTCCTCACACTCTCCCCATTCTCCCACTCTCTTCCCACACTGTCTCCAGTACCCATGACTTTTGACACTCTAAGTTTTAGAATTAGGGAAATAAAGATCTGCTCCTGAAGAATGAGATCCTATCATCACCTCTTCTATCAACCAACTGTGCAGACATTCGCTCTCTTTTGGTTTCAGTTTTATTAACCCTAGTGGGGAAAGCTGGGTTAGCTGCTTTCCAGCTCTGGTATTTCATTATTTTAACGTTTTAGATGTATCCTCAAAATTTCTGGTACTAATGCAGTACTTAAAGTAGGCCATGCTAGTCTTGGAATTAGGATAAGTTTATAGTGCCAGTGATAACTATGAAGTCATTGGAAAAGTATGACACATCTTCACATAGAAAAACATAGAAAAATACTTCATGACTTTTCTGATGTCCTAATATTTGATAATCCTTGATTTACCCAGTGACAAATATTCACTGGGCACCTGTAATGTGCTAGGCACTGTAAGTGACGAGGGAAAAAAAATTAATCAATGCAGACAACATATTTCTTTCCCTCGTCTCAGTCTTTCTAGTTTTCTTTCATTGTATACTACAAAATCATGTGAATTAAAAGCACCCACTGTAGGGGGGCCAGCAGTTAGCATAATGGCTATGTCACTGGACTCCCACGTAGTCGACCTTGGTTCACATCCCGGATACGGTGGCTTAAAACTCACGCCGGGCGTGTGTGCGTGCATGCCCAAGATCCCGAGAGGAGAAAGGAGGAGAAGGGATTGCAGCGTGGCCATCCCCCCGGGGGTGATTTCTCACTTTCTGTCTCTCTGTCTGGCAAGCCCACGCCCCCTATAACAAAAAAAAAAAAAAAGAATTAAAAAAAAAACCCACTGTGACTCAAATACATCATTCATTTGGTAATCACTACATTAAAACTTCATTCCTCTGTATCTTGGCATGTTGCTTTGGCCCTGTTCAAATGTAAATACCTCTGCAAAGTTGAGAACAAGAAAACTCTTTACAATGATGTTCTGAATTTGCATTGCACAGAACCAGTCTTACCCAGTCAGTTGGGATGGGAGGAGGATCATATCTATTCTAATTATATGTATCATATATGGATGGTTCTACCGATTGTCCAGATCCATGGCCAGATCCTTTTATACCACTCGGGAAAGGGAACAGGCTCTGAAGTCGAAGAATTAAGAGTTTAAGTCTTGGCTCAGTCACTCAGTAACCCCTTGTGCTTTTATAATCTCACTGAGGTTCTTTTGGATAATATCTGTCTTGTGAAATTGTAAGTTGAACTAATTTGGCAAATATTATTTCATGTCTAATATGTCCAAGCACTATGCAAGGAACTGAGGTTATAATGCCCTCCAAGAACTTACAGTTAAGGAGCCAAAGACAAAGAAAGCAATCAAACAAACCAACAAATGAAACCAAAAAAGTGTGCTAAATGTTATGAAATAGGCCAACATGTTTCTGTAAAAATTGGCAATAATGCAAGTAAAGGATGTACAGTGAATGCAGCCATTATTATCATGTGTAAGTACATATACCCAGTTAAGACAACAGGTGCAATGGGGGACAGTCCCTGGATTAGGAATATAAAGATCTGGGTTCAAATCCTGATGATCCCCATCTTTTTTTAAGTAACTAAAAATTGTTCTGATTTCTCTTCAAAACTTGACACAAATTGTTTTATTTAATACTCACAGTCTATAAGGTAGTCTTGTTATTGCCTCCACTTTATAGTTGAAGGAAATAAAAGGAGATGTGTTAGCTTACTCACACAGCTAGTCAGTAGAGATGCAAGAATCAGAGACTAGCTCTGTCTGACATCACAACTCTGCTTTGGATGACCACAAATAAGATAATAAATACCCACATGCTGCATCTTCAGTGTTTCAAAAGCACTATGGGGCCAGCCCCTGGTGTGGTGGTTAAGGTGACTGGATCCCACCTGACCAACTGTACAGTTCGAGTCCTAGACTGGCAGCTTAAGAAACATGCCAGGCATGTGTGCATGAGTACCCAATAACACTGTACATGTAAGTTGTGGTTGTTCTCAGACCATGAAAATATTTATAAATTATTGTATGGAAATATATGTCACATAATCTTTTCCTATAATATATCTTTATCTCCAGGTGATTCAGGTCAAAATAAACAGGTTATCTGTGCAATAATCGTAATAGCTTTTATCACCCTCTGAAAATGCAATAGAGTGGAAATGATGAACTCCTGTGGAAATAGAAAAGACTCATGATTAATTTTGCTAAAATATACCTTTGATGATAATTATAAGTGCATGGAAATAAGGGAATGGTGGTGGTTACTAATTGTGCAGCCATATATGGTTTTCCTTCCCAACACTGTTACTTTCAGAGTATTGGTTTCTAAATCTACCTTCTCAGTTCAAATCATCATTAATTTGCTTTCTGGCTTTTTAAAAAGTAAATTTTATTGTGTATATTTAAGATATACAGTATGGTTTTATAAGAAACATATTTGCAATAAAATGGTTACTATAATGGAACAAATGAACATAACCACAATTTCATAACTGTTTTCCCTCTGCGGCAAGAATAGCTATAATCTACTCATTTAGTGAAACTTCTGAATATAAGACACTATAATTAGCTACAGTTCTCATGCCTTACCTTAGATCTTTGATTTGTTCCTTCTATGTATTTGCTACTTTGTATCCTTTGATCTGCTGCTCCCCACTTCCTGTCCCTAACCCCAACCCTGGTAAGTTCTGTTAGTCTCTACCTCCATACATTCAACTCTTCTTTCTTCCTTTCTTTCCTTTCCTTTCTTTCTTTTTCCTTATTTCTTTTTTTTTTTTTTTTTTTTTTTTTTTTTTTTAAGATTTAACACCTAAGTGAGATTATGCAGTGTTTTTCTTTCTGCATCTGGCTTACTCCACTCAACATAATGTTCTCCAGGTCCATCCTATTGTGGCTGATGGCCCAGCAATCCCTCTTCTGGGTATATAGCCAAAGGAAATGAAATCACCACATCTCAATGACATCCGTACAACACGTCCACTATAGCACCATTCATAATAGCCAAGTTATGGAAATAACTTAAGTTCAATAGATGCATGAACGGATAAAGAAGCTGATCATATGCACATATAAAATTAAACATTATTTAGCCTTATTCAGCCTTTGAAAAGAGCAAACTTCTGCCGTTAGCTACAATATGGCTGAACCTAGAGGAAATGATCTTCCTGGCTTTTGAAACAATTTTCTGATCCTTCTTTCCAGTCTCCTTTCAGTCCCAGCCATCTCCAACACTGTTTTTTCACTTTGCTGTTCTCAGTTCTCTTCTTAAACACGCACTGGACAATTAGTTCCCTGCTTGACATGAAACAAGATTAAGAAACACCCATAGAAAAAAGGTCAAACTGCTAAACATGATATTGATTAAACAAATATTT
Source organism: Tupaia belangeri chinensis (assembly GCF_000334495.1). Taxonomy (NCBI): domain Eukaryota; kingdom Metazoa; phylum Chordata; class Mammalia; order Scandentia; family Tupaiidae; genus Tupaia; species Tupaia belangeri. The sequence goes on along the minus strand of NW_006159688.1, from coordinate 230,229 downwards.
ATTGAGTACCTACTATGTACCCCACTCTGGTCTAAGTGCTTGGAATTCTTCAATGAACAAAAGAGACAAAAATCCCTAAACATACCACTCTTGGTTAAGCATATGTTTTAGTGGAGGGAAACAATCAACAAACAGATTAATCACACAAGAGGTCTTCAAAAAGTTCATGAAAATGCATTTTATGCAAAAACTATGCAAGGATCTCAACTTTTTTTTGCACCAAAATAAACTCAAACTTTAATTCCATTTCCCCAGGAACTTTTAGATATCCCCTCATATGTAATGTTAGGGTGGTAAAAGACTATCAAAACACAGAGTCAAGTAAAAGGGGGAAAAGTTCAGAAGTGGCAAAAAGGTTGATATTAAATATGAATATACACATATATATGCAATTATATGCAGTTTATACAATTATCTATATAGCATGTGTATTTGTGTTATACATGTGTGCGTGTGTGTGTCTTTGCTACCTCTTTTTTTTTTTTTTAGATTTTTGGCATAAGGTGTGTGCACCCCTCCAGAGAGAGAGAGAAAGACAAAGAGAAGAAAATGAGACATTACCCACCCAGGGGGTTAGCCACTCCTCAATCCCTTATCCTCCATTTTCTTCTTGGGATTTTGAGCACAAACACAATGGTTTTCAAGTTACAGGGTCCAGGACTCAAACCATAGCCAGCCATGTGGGAGTACTGTGCCTCAACCACCACATCACCTGTTGGCCCCAATGTCTTTGCCATCTTTGCTATCAGAGATCTTTCACAATTTGTCTACCTCCCCCTGCTGCTCAAAGCTCAACTTCCATATCCTGATTACCTTGTGCTCCTGCCTTATAGACGTTTATGAGGTCACTTGAACAGTACACGCTCCCGCACTTTTGCAAGTGCTTTCTCCCTGTTCAGTATGAAGCTCTCTGAACTGATCAGTTCCCCACCCCCTCACACACTATACTTCCATCCTGGTAACCCCTTGCACATCTTTGGAATCTTTCTCAAACACATCTCTCGGAAGCTGCAGTCTCCCATGTCCGAGGCTCCACAGCACTGTATAAATACTTCTCTTAGCACATCTGTCACCCATGTTGTGATTTATCTGCGTTTCTGTTGTTCAAGTATATTGACTTGAGAAAGCCTCCATACTCCTGTTTCAGTTTCCATAAGCAAACCACAACTTCACAGGGAAGTCTGCTTCCTTAGTAAGTTGCTATAGTACAGCCAATCACAGCAGCTACACTTCAGTCAGTCACAGACAGCCCACCCTTTAAACTGTTAACCATGGCAAACATCAAGAGGTAACCCATCCAGTTATTTCTCTACTTCATTTGTGGTAGGTTTGCTGTTGTTGTTGTTGTCATTGTCATTGTTATATCACTTCACCTTTCTTGTGCATAAATGTCACCCCACTGTAGGGTTATCCCCGGTTCTTTGGAAACCTTCTAAGGGCTGCCCAATTTGAATCAGTTTTGCTCAGTTAAACTCTGCTAAACTAAATTGTATAAAGTTTTTCTTTTAACACTGTCTATCCCATGCATTAGGTTGAGTATTTTCAATGTAAGAGCAATGTTTTGAGCCCAGCTGTGGTCGTGTGTATTAGACTCAGTTGCTTATCAGACTTGATCCACATAGGAAGCCTGGATTCGGTTCACAGCCCTTCCTGAAAAGCCAGGCATGAAGGTGCATACCTGTTTTCCTTGCAGTTCAGAAGGTTGGGGCAGAAGGATCATGACACAGTGAAACCCTGTCTAAAAATTATCTCACACACTCACATAAAAATAATATTTCATTAATTTCTACATCATCAGCCTCAAGCCCTACCAAACACCTGGTGCCAGTGTCTCATCAGTTGGTAATATCTATGCACAATAAACCTTAGAATTTCCCAGTACTGAAAATGTTTAAACCCAGTCATTTGTCTTTAAAGAGTTGGGCAGCTCTATGTGCTTTACTCCACTGCTTACAGGAGAAAACAATAAACCTTAGAATTTCCCAGTACTGAAAATGTTTAAACCCAGTCATTTGTCTTTAAAGAGTTGGGCACAGCTCTATGTGCTTTACTCCACCGCTTAAAGGAGAAAAACACCCTGACCCATTAAACCTGCTCAGAGCAAACTATGATAAGAAACACATTACCTCTCCAGGCTGTTTGAGTTTTAAGATATTCCTGTTTTAAATAAGAAAAGACTAATTAGTCAAAATTTGAGCGGTTTAATAATTGGACCACAGTCCTTAAAGCCATTTTTAAAAGGGGCTATTTAGGCGAAGTACCATGAATAACTTCTTTTGGAAGTATGGTAATGTTGACAATGTTTAGGTGATAACCTAGGTAGTGCAAAAATGACAGAGTCTATTCTGGGTCCTATCACTTTTCCATTTTTAAAAAAATGCATTAGATCAGAGGAACAATAATCTCCATGAAAGACCCAAGGCATGCCATAGAGGGGAATTCTGCCTCAGAGGTAAGAAGTTAGCATTATGATGTCTCTTCTGATTCTGAGAGTCTATAATGTATAACAGAGCAAAATGGTTCCTGATTCTGAAAGTCTTTGGTGCATGACAAAGAAAAATGGTTCCTTCACCTGGATTTTCATTATCCCAGGAATCTCCCTGTGGGGCTCTGAAGGTAGCTGATACATGGCTATGGGAAGGAACATCAGCATGATGACCAACTTCATCCTTCTGGGATTTTCAGAGCATCTAAAGCTACAAGTTGTTCTTTTCATGTTGTTTCTGGGGATCTATGTCATGACTCTGGCTTGGAACCTGGGACTCATTGTCCTGATCAAGGTAGAGCCACACCTCCATACTCCCATGTATTTCTTCCTTGGTAACTTGTCCTTTGTTGATATCTCGTACACCTCCTCCATAGCTCCTAAGATGCTCTGTGACTTCTTTCAGGAGCAGAAGACCATCTCCTTTGCAGGTTGTGCTGCTCAGTTTTTCTTCTTCATTGGGATGGGAGGCACTGAGTGCTGTCTGCTGGCAGCCATGGCATATGACCGATATGCTGCCATCTCTTGGCCTCTTCTCTATAGAGCCCTCATGTCACCCACCATCTGCATGGGGATGGCCATTACAGCATATACTGGAGGGTTCCTTACTGGATTGGTCCAAACCAGCTTCCTATTCCGGGTCCATTTCTGTGGGTCACGAGTCATTAACCACTTTTTCTGTGACCTGCCACCCCTGCTGGCCCTGTCTTGCTCTAGTACCTTTCTCAGCCAAGTGGTGAACTTTCTTGTTGTATGTGCAGTTGGTGGGACATCGGCTGTTGTTGTTCTTGTGTCCTATGGCAGCATCATTGCTGCTGTCATGAAGATTCATTCAACCCAAGGTCGAATGAAAGCTTTCAACACCTGTGTCTCTCATCTGACCACAGTAATTCTCTTCTATGGCTCTGGTCTCTTCTCATATCTCCATTCCAGTGCTGGACACTCACGGGACCAAGATAAAGTGGTATCCGTGTTCTATGGAGCTGTGGTCCCCATGCTGAACCCTGTAATCTATAGTCTGCGAAACAAGGAAATCAAAGATGCATTGAAAACACTCAAGGATAGGAAGAAACGGATGTCTTTACTGTGTCTTATAGTATAAGTTTTTTTAAAAAAAACTTATAGTTTTGCTAAATGTAAATAGGCATGATAATAAGTGGTTCAAGAATCTGAATAATAATGCAAAGAAAGAATTTCATGAGGGACCACCAGATGGCATAAGGTTACATTGCTGGACTCCCATGTAATTGACCATGGTTCGAGTCTCAACCCAGTGGCTTAAAAAAAATAAAAAACAAAAAGTACATTTCAAATAAGATTCCCAATCTACATGTTTACTGGGCAATTAAGTTCGACAGAGATTTGCTTTCTTGACTTTACTTTTCTTGTTATGGATTGATAGAGTTTCAATTTTGGTTATGTGTAATGGAAAACAAATATGTTCTTCTATGTCATTCCTTATCTGTATGGTATCAGATGATGGGTCTTAGATACCACACCCAGGACTATGGACATGTGGTAAAGACTGTACAGAAGAACACTGCTCCTACTAATGCATTTACCACTTGGAACAAAATTTGTCTTCCCCTGGCTTTGTATTTCTACCTATCCCAGATTTGGTACTTACCAAGAAAGCTAGCTCTGGGTTAGGAACCTGAGAGCTCCAGTGGAATTGAGTTCAGCAATGGTTACACATAGCCAAGAAAACTTAGCTGTGAAGTCCCAGCAATCTAAGAGCAAAATTAAGGAGAGTAAATTGTCATGAAACCCTATGGTGAATGGGTGAAACCTCTTGGTTTAAAAAACAGGATCTGGGAAGAGGTGCTTGCCCTGCCTTGTTTGAGTTTATACCTGTCTACTAAACCAGCTCTCACTCTTGGCCTTATGGCTATTTGACTCTCTGTCCTCATCCCATGCTCACTTGACTTTTACTTTGTGTACTAGCATTTATATCCTGTCTACCATCTCCTGGAATTTGATCTCAGCCTGTCCCATCAACTGATAGCCCTACTTGCATTTTCATGCATTCTCAGAAGGAGCCCCACTTCTATGACATGGCTTGATATGGGACAGTCAAGTCAGTGAGTTCACAGTGGAATAGAATGTAGATTTTAAATGGTCTTTGATCCTATTTTAAAAGATGGTTTTGGAGCCAAGGATAACATTTCTGAAGTCCAACTTCTTTAATTGTCATGTGTATAAACCATGGTGAATTATGACAACCATCTTGAAGTCCTTAACTATAGCTATTCTGCATTAATCTCCTTGCAGTTCCACTTGTCCTCATTTGACCTATTCTCTGCTCATTTAGATTATTGGCAGTTTTATGTAGGAGAGGGGCTGCAATGACTTCAATGGAAGGTTCCTTTTTTTTTTTTTTTGAGAGGTTTTTTCACTATAGGGCGCGTGCGCTCGCCAGACAGAGAGAGACATAGAAACAGAAAGCGAGAAATCACGCCCCAGGGGGGATGGTCACACCGCAATCCCTTCTCCTCTATTCTCCTCTCAGGATCTTGGGCACGCACACACACACACCCAGCATGAGTTTTAAGCCACCGGGTCCGGGACGCGAATCGTGGTCGCCTACGTGGGAGTCCAACGACATAGCCATTACGCCAACTGCTGGTTCCCCAATGGAAGGTTCCTTTGTAAAGTCCTCCATGATTCTTGACTCTTTCAGATCAGGATAAGTGTTACTGCAATGTGCTCCTATAGCAACCTCTATTTTATCTACCAGTACTTGAGAAACTTCACTTTTTTTTCTTGTTTAACTGTGTTTTTCCTGAGTTGTTAGTATCCCAGCCAATCTCCTCTCTAGTCTTTCTCTAAAGAGGAGGATGGGAAATGACTGGACAAACTACTTAATAAATATTTGTTCAATAAATGAATAAATAAATCCAAATTGACATGGCAGGTAATAGAGAGATTTTTATACCAAAAGAAGGGAATGAGCACTTATTGGAGACATACTATATTCCTGGCACCATATGCACAGCAGTTTTTCAAAACTGGATTTTAACAGAGATACAGATTCTTCATTTTTCAAAAAATTATTCATTTAATTTAATTTATTTATTTATTTTAATTTGCTGTAGGTGGGTGCACTTAACCAGAGACAGACACAGAGAGAGAAAGTCAGAAAGCAAGCCACCGTATCCAGGACTTAAGCCACTTAAGCCGTATGAGAGTCCAGTGCTTTAACCACCATGCCACTTACTGGCCCCCAGATTCTTTATTTAAAGAAAAAAATGTAAACACTGTAAATAAGAAAATGTCTCTTTTGACCATGACCCTCAATTTTCTGGACTCCCCAAGAGATAATGATTGTTACATGTTGGTTTGTAAACTTAGACTTTTTCTGTATTGTTACATTCTATATATGTAGCAATTAAAAGTATGTAATACTACCTTATGTGACTCTGTGTCTATTTACATATGTGGTATCATACCGAATGATTTATTCTGTGCCTTGCTTTCTCCTTCACTCAACATTATTTCTTGAAGCTTTTTCCATATTAGTACATATAGATCTACTTTACTCTTTTTAATTGATTCACAGAACTTATACACTAAACCTTATGTATTTATTTTCCTACAGATGGACATTTAGGTAGTTTCCAGTTTTTCCCAATTTATCACAGGCAGTGTTGCAATACACATGTTGGTACGTGCTTTTTCATGCTAACATGTGAACTTTATGGTAGAAACTGACAAGTTCAGTTGCTGCCTATAGAGCATGTCTAGCCAGCAATGTAACAGAAAGCCTGTCTCCTCCCACTTTTGATGAAGGAAGATATAATCAAATGATGTATTCCCTTCAATGAGCCCTTTATATGTATTATTTTCATCGTTGAAACAACCCTGTTTATTATCTCATTTCACAAAAAATGTACTACACACTACAGAAAGGCTGTTTATACACTATTTCTTTTAGTTCTCACAACTGAACCATGAGGAAGGGATTTAATCATCACTTGTACATGAGATGAGCTACGTAAGGGAAGGGGGTTAACTCATGGGCCACAAATTAAGGAGATCCTAAGTGCATATCTATCTGCCTGATGCCAAGGCCATTTGAAAAATACATATTCTCCCATATCTGGTTGTCATCACAGACAAAGAAAACGTTAAAGCAACTTCTGTCAAAAACTGCTTAAATATTTCTGAAGGCAGTCATGATTTAAGTGTAAAATGAGAACGGATACTGCTTGCTTCTGTTAAGTAGGATAGCTTCAATGAAACCATGACTGAAGTTATATACCAGGAGGGAAGCACTTCATTTCAAAAAGCGCTATTAAAAAATGGATTTCTTAATGGTACAAGTTTATTCATAAATGATCATGAAACAGGAAGAAGGCAAATCTTAATACAGATCAAATTTAATAATGAGTTAACAATGCTTTCTGAAGGTAACAGTAGAACGTAAGGAGGGCCCATCCCAGTTGATAGTTGTCTGTATCTATATCCACCTAAAGAAATGGCAGGCTGTGCTGTAGACGCTAACAAAAGGAAAGAAAGGAAAGGAAAAAAAAAAAAAGAAAGAAAAAGAATCTTGAGTGTCAATGTATCAAAATATCCAGGGTTGGTGTGGGGAGTGGTGGAGTAGGGAATTGGGGAAGGAGTGGGATGGGGTGAGTTGAGGTAGGTAAAATAAAGGGAAGGATTCACATTTTAACGTCTACTCCAAGATAAAGCCAAATAAGAAGACCTTTGCACAGAACATCCTATCAAAATCCACGAAGGACATTTGGAGAAGGGATACAGAGGTAGAGCATCGATGGGATGGGGAGGTGTGGTGTTATCTGTTAAAGATATTTTGATCAACGGGTCTGGGGAGAAATGTGCACATATCGAAATGGTCCCATTGTTAGTCAAACAATATGATTGAAAGTATATACAAAAAACAAATAATAAATAATGTGGAAAAAAAAGAAAAAAATCCACAAGAAATTGTTTATAATGGAGAACTCTAGAAGAAATCCACTCTCTGAAAACTGAACAATTTTCTAGTCCAAGTAGCACTCTAAATTGTATTACTGAATATGG
>NW_006159688.1:215123-215710 GCF_000334495.1 Tupaia belangeri chinensis | reverse complement strand
CCCCCTAAAAAAATGGCAGGCTGTGTTTTAGACGCTAACAAAAGGAAAGAAAGGAAAGGAAAAAAAAAAAAAGAAAGAAAAAGAATCTTGAGTGTCAATGTATCAAAATATCCAGGGTTGGTGTGGGGAGTGGTGGAGTAGGGAATTGGGGAAGGAGTGGGATGGGGTGAGTTGAGGTAGGTAAAATAAAGGGAAGGATTCACATTTTAACGTCTACTCCAAGATAAAGCCAAATAAGAAGACCTTGGCACAGAACATCCTATCAAAATCCACAAAGGATATTTGGAGAAGGGATACAGAGGTAGAGCATCGATGGGATGGGGAGGTGTGGTGTTATCTGTTAAAGATATTTTGATCAACGGGTCTGGGGAGAAATGTGCACATATCGAAATGGTCCCATTGTTAGTCAAACAATATGATTGAAAGTATATACAAAAAACAAATAATAAATAATGTGGAAAAAAAAGAAAAAAATCCACAAGAAATTGTTTATAATGGAGAACTCTAGAAGAAATCCACTCTCTGAAAACTGAACAATTTTCTAGTCCAAGTAGCACTCTAAATTGTATTACTGAATATGGAGACAC
>NW_006159688.1:202935-215107 GCF_000334495.1 Tupaia belangeri chinensis | reverse complement strand
TCCACATCAACAAGTTTTGATGATAATTTCTGGACCATATGTAGCAAAAATTCAGGTCACTCTGGGGAGCCTTCTGTTTTTATTCCTGGCTCTACTCTGTGTCTCTCGCTCTCTTTCTCTCTTTTTTTTCTTCAGCACCCTTTTAATCTGTTAGCTTATATACTTCATATATCTTTGTAAGCTGTTTGACGAAACATTTTGCAGCAAAGTAGAACATAAAAAAAATAATGACCAAGACTTTGCTTTACCCAGAATGATGTGATTTAATCATGGTCTTTTTTATCACAAATGTTAGGAAACTCAGACTACTCCTACCAGTAGGACAGAAATCATAAGTGCACTTTTAGAAAGCCAGTTAACTAGGGATTAGGAGAACTGTGTTCTGGTTTCTTACTCAAACTATGTGCTTTTGTTTTTGTTTTTTAAAGATACGGTAGTTTGGACAAGGTTGGTTGTGTACTGGTTAAGCACTGTGAATAGGGAACCAGGCCCCAGAGAGCTGAATGCAGCTTGAGTCCTAGACCACTGACTTGGAAAACATGCCGTGCATGTGAGTCCATGTCCAAAATCCTCATGGGATGGAGAAATGGAAGAAAAAGGATTGCAGCATAACCAGGCTCCATTGTGGGGTGCTTTTTCTCTCAGGTGAACACGCACATGCCCTCTGGCAGAAAAATAAATTTAAAGTATATATCCTAGACCCTTAATTTCTATAACAGAAATACTAGTAGCTATTATTTCATCATATAAGTTATTCAAGTCTGAGTGAAGCTCAAACTAGACAATGCATGTAAAAAAATTGTGAATTAGAAAATAAACCTTTAAAAAAAAATCGCTAGAGGATATGTGTGCTTACTGGAGAGAGGCAGAGAGAGGGAACGTGAGACTGCAGCTCCGGAGGGATGGCCACCCCACAATCCTCTCTCCTCCACCCTCCTCTCAGGATTTTCAGCACACATGCATACACACCTGAAGTGTTTCTCAAGCCACTGGGTTTGGGACTCAAACCATGGGGCTGGTCATGTGGGATTCAGCTGCCTTAACCACCAAGCCATTGGTTGACCTGGAAATGAATGAAACTTTGAATGTGTGTTTTGAATCTTTCTATAGTTAGTGATAGCTTAGTCTCAATTAGAAGAACAAAAATAATTTTTAAAAACAAACTACTAGACAATAACACACCCTAATTTGTGGCAACCTATTTATATTAATGGGAAACTATTATCAAGATTTTGATCTTGATACTTCTATTTGTGACAGCTTTTGTTCATTTGTTTATTTTAATTTGCTATAGGTCATGTGTACTTAGCAGAGAGAAACAGAGAGAGGGAGGGAGGGGAAGAGAAAGAGAGAAAGAAAGTGAGAAATACTCCCAAAGAGATGGCCGTGCCACAGTTCCTTCTTCTCTATTCTCCTCTTGGGACTCTGGGCACACACACACAGATGTGCCCAGCTGTTTTCAAGCTGCTGGGTTTGGGACTCCAACTGTGAAGTTGGCCACATGGAATTCAATGCCTTAACCACCACTTATTGGCTCTGTTTGTGACAGTTTTAAAACTGAGCTACTTTCTATAACAAATGTTGCTACAATTGCAGAAAAAGATAAACTGCTAAAACTCTGAAAACTTATGAGGATAACTTGTAATGGAGACCAGGAAATCTGGTTTCTATTACTTGCTCAAAATTGCCAAGTCCTTACATCCCCAAATCAAAACATAAAACCAGATTAGAGTGGAGCAAATGAATGCCCTTTTCCCCATATCGATTGCTCAACGTCAGCTCAAGAGAATCTGAAAAAGCACTTCGACAAGTATTTTTTACCTCGGCACATTCTGCTACCTGTAGAGATGCAGAGAAGCTCCAGGAACACAGTAAAACACAAATGTTGTTTTGCTACTTTTCAATGCACTGAGATTTAAATATCACATTGCATTATGGTTCTGACAGTGTGCTGAAGAAACAGAAAAAGGTGAGTGATTATTATTTGTAAAGGACCATTAAGTACAGTGACAGTCAAGGATATGGTATGGGTTCAATAAACAACGTGGAATAAGGTGGAAGGTCTTAGAGGATACTCTAAGAAACCTTTCGTATTCATCCTCACTGTCAAGTGCTATTGCTGCTGTCTGTAAAGAATCACAGGAAATCCTACCATTCACTCTGCTGTAGGCACTAAAAGGCACATATATTTGATCCTGTGACCATCGCTTAGTAATCATGATTACGGTAGGCTGAAAAATAGCCCCCCAAAGATGTCTACATGCTAATCCCCAAAACCTGTGCATGTGTTACCTTTTTATTTTCAGAGAGAGATTTTTGCTATAGGGTGCATGCACTCGCCAGAGAGAGAGAGAGAGAGAGAGAGAGAGAACTCACCCTCCAGAGAGGATGGCCATGCTGCAATCCCTTCTCCTCCATTCTCCTCTTGGGATTTTGGGTATGCATGCATATGTGCCCAGTGAGACTGTCAAGCCGCATGGTCCAGGACTTGACCCATGGTCGACCAGGTGGGAATCCAGCACATTAACCACTACACCACCTACTGGTCCCACATAAGTTATCTTAAGTGACATAAAGGAGTTAGTGAGATGATATGTGATGACAGAAGAAAAAGTTGGAATGAAGCTAAGGACCACAAGCCTATAGACACTGAAAAAGACATGGGAACAGATTATCTTCTGAAGTCTCCGGAAAGGATGAAGCCCTGAAGACACCTTGATTTTAGACCTCTGACCTCCAGCACACTAGGACACTAGATTTGCATTGTTTTAACCCACCAAGTATGGTAATTTATTGTGGCAATGATAGAAAACTAATGCAACAGCATAGAAAATAATCCCAATGCATCCCCAAGAAGCATCCTGAAGAATCTTTTTAAAAGAGAAATGGTGGGGCTAGCAGGTTGTGTGGTAGCTAGGGTATTGGACTCCCACATAGCTGATCATGGTTTGAGTCTCAGACCTGGTGGCTTGCTTTTCTCGTTTTCTTTTTTTTTTTTTTTTTCTCACTCTCTCTGTGTGTCTCTGGTGAAAACAAATGTCCTAGGGACCAGCAGTTGGCGTAATGACTATGTCGCTGGACTCCCATGTAATCAACCACGGTTCACATCCCGGACCCGGTGGCTTAAAACTCACGCCGGGTTCATGTGCGTGCATGCTCAAGATACCGAGAGGAGAATGGAGGAGAAAGGATTGTGGCATGGCCATCCCCCCTGGGGAGTGATTTCTTGCTTTCTGTCTCTCTGTCTCTTCCTTTGTCTTGGTCTTTCTTTCTCTCTCTCTCTCTCTCTCTATGTATATATATATATATAAAATCTTTCTCTCTCTGTATTTCTTTCTGTCTGTTTTCCCTCACTTTCTGTCTTTCTGTCTTTCTAGAACTCTGTGTCTCTGCTTCTCTGCCTATCTCTGTTTCTCTCTATATCTCTCTGTGTCAGTTTCTATCTCTCTAGCTCTGCCTTCACCATCTCTATCTTTGCCTCTTTGCCTCTCTCTCTCTCTCTACCTCTCTGTCTTTATGTTTCTCTGTCTCTCTCTGGTTTGGAGGATCACTCTGGGCCACGTTGAGGCCTCCTCTATGTTCCCTTCGCACCCTCTACTTCTTTTTCATATACTGCATTTTGTTCAACATCTGTCTTTCTGTTAGAATCTAATCTCCATGACCAAGCAAATGGTACCTGACACACAGTATTGCCTCAGTAAATTTTGGAGAGAGTATAGTACCAGTCTGACTCTATCGACCACTGTTAGAGTGATAAGTGACCTCCTAGTGACCAGTTATCCACTTCCCTCTGTTTACAAATAAAGAATTGAAGCTCTGAGTGTTGCAATAGCTGGTTAATGTCTCACAGCTGGTTAATGAGAGCATTACTTTCCAACCCAGTAATCTCACCATTTATCACACAACAGCTGGCCATGGCTTGTTGACAGTTTATCCAAAGGGAGGTGAAAGGTTCTAGAAGGAAGAATTCGGGATGGCCTGGAAACCCTTGCTCCGTTGTTTGGCAAGTCTGACTTCCTGTTTTCTGGGAAATCACACTGCTTCAGTTATGTCCCATGAATTCTACTGCGAGGGAAAATTTTCTCCTTCTCATCATAATTATAAAGCTGCAACAACATGAAACTCTAAGAGATATATGAACTGGTGGTTTTCTAAGTGTGTTCCAGGGATCTCCGTGTTCTGCACAGGCCTCCTCTGAGAGGAGAGGAGATCCAGCCACCAGCCTGGGTGTGGTTCTGCCCCCCTGTTCAGCTGAGGCAGCTCTTTGTTTACATATTAGTTTCTACAGAAGCTTGCATTTAAAAATAAAGGTTCCACTGCTGAAATGATGTTTATAATCCAGAAACTTAACCCAGTCCTCTAACTTTATAAATGAGGAAATTAAAACCCAGAGAGGAGGTGATCTGAAAGAGAGTAACAGAGTTAGGGTTCACATTGAGCCTCCTGACTCCCAGGGTCCTGCCTGTGCACTTTCTCGCAGTGAAGAATTCAGTCATATTATCCCTTGCACCATGCAAGTAAAGAAGGAAGGAAGATCTGGTTCTCCTTAGATCCTACTGTCAGTAATCTCCAGAACTTCCCCACCCTAAGACCTCAGCTTTCTTCATCTTCCTCTTCCTCCATCTCACCTATGCAGTGACCAGCTTCTCTCCATTCCTGTCCCTACTCTCAGAGAAAGTTCTGTTCTGGTCATGGTGAGAATATCAGTTCTTCAGCTTGACTTACAGGGACAGAGAGAAGGAAAGGCAGATTATATGTGAAGCCTGGGCCTTCCTTGTGAAAAGGAAGTGATTTCCCTGGGAAAAAGGTCTCAGACCTCAGTGAAGATGTTATTTTATTGGGGGAGGGGTTTGATAGTAGGAAAGTTCATTCCCCAAAACCTTGATACTCTAAGTAGGGCCACCCATTATATCTATGCAAAAGGTAACCAAAACAAAATAATCGTAACAAGAGTATTTGGGTGGTAGAGTACCCCCACCCCCCCACACACACTCAAGCAAAAATACGTTTCTCCAATCACAAAGATCTGAGTTCAAAACCAAAAAGGGCCAGCTACAATGGCTCAATGATAATGCAACACTCTTGGTGCTGAACTTGTTGGGAAGGACCTGAGTTTGCATCCCAAGGTCTCCCTGCACATGCTGGGTATGCATATGTGCCCACAATCCTGGCTGACTGGGACTAGGGAGAGGATGCTGGCATAAAGACCCTGTTGAGGATGCCTATGTGTTTGTTAGTCTCTCTCTTTCAGAAGAAATAAACTTTTTTAAAAAATGAAAATTAGGGCCAGAAGGTGGTGTGGTGGTTGGGATGTTGGACTCCCACATGGCTGCCCGCAATTCGGGTACTGGACCTGGTGACTTGCTTTCTCACTTTCCCTCTCTTTCTCTGTGTGTGTCTCTGATGAATGTATGCATGCCCTATAGCAAATTAAATAATAATAATAAATAAAATTAAATGAATGGGGACCAGCAGATGGCATAATAGTTATTTTGCTGGACTCCCACACAGTAGACTGCATTTGAGACCAAGACCTGATGACTTAAAATTCATGCGGGATGCGTGTACACGCATGCCCAAAATCCTGAGAGGTGACTGGAGGAGAAAGGATTACACCTCCCTGCGGGGGTGGCTTGATGTCTCTCTTTCTGTCTCTCTGGTAAGCACCCTCACCCTATAGCAAAAATCTCTCTAAAATTTAAAAAAAAAAAGTTAAATGAATAATTATTTTTTAAAAGTGAAAATCAAGGAAAATAAATATTTGGGTGCCAGAAAGAAAACTTAAAGTCAGAGCAGTAAGTGGGAGTTGAAGCCCTTGTCTAAGGGGCTTTCTGAGTCAGATATAGACCTACTAGCTGGAAACTGGGACTTGAAGAGCTACAGGAGAGGGCCCACCTCTGATCCTTTGTGCAATGCTCAAGAGGTGCTGGAACAGGCCTGGAAGTCAGGAAGATCTGTGTTCACACAGGTGTGAGGTGTGAGGTCTTTGTTCATGTTGACCTAAGAGACTGGCAGTTGCTTATATGGCCTCAGGTGTGATAGAACTAAAACCACCTTGGAAAACCTTCCACAAACAAAAATAAGCCAGCCTCCCAGAGCAAACAACCCCAGTGAAAAAGGAGTTTGAGATTCAAATTACAAATCATACAAGGAAATAAATCACCAATGGTAATTATCAGCAGAAACAAGCAAGAAAGTTTGCATGCTATGATCCGTATGTAACAGAATATTCATATTTTTTATTTTCTTTCTTTCTTTTTCTTTTTTTTTTTTTTTCAGTTGAATCACGTTGTTGTAACTAGATTGCAAAATTATGGGTCATGAGTCATGCAGATTCTGGAGAGGACGTCAAACTTATTTTACAGATGGGGAAGCAGAGACCAAGAGAGAAGTGGTTTACCTAGTCATCAGCAGGTTAATGGACGAATAGGAACAGAATTCGAGTCTCCAGATTCCTAGCTGAGTAGAACCTTTTTTTTCCCCTTTAATGGCCCAATTTCTCAAGGTAGTAATTAAAAAATCTAGCTTCAAGAGAGAACGAAGAGGAACAGAAAGGCCAACCCTGAACCAGGGAAATCCCAGAGCAAGAACACTGGCACTTGTTAGCAAACCTCTGACCCGGCTCTCTAGTAACTAGGAAATTTAAATAAATGTCTTCTGTCTTATTTGCATTGTGCTGACCTATTCCTCTTTCCTATTCTCCAGCTCCCGTCCTTCCTTCAGTCTTTATCCTGTCAGCACGATGGAGGTATTATTACAACTGGGGCAGGTCGGCTTATGTCCTTCCTTTTTCCCAGCCTGTGTCCCACCCTACTTACACACCTATGTAGGAAGATTAGAAACAGGAAGAGGGGCGAAAATGGGCACCTTCAAGTCTCACTAATTGCAGATACCTGGCAGGGATAGGGAACAAGATGAGTCTGAAAGTGGCTTTGGGTTCAGTTCCACAGGGCCAGAGCATTGAAGACCAGATCAAATGCAAACAAGACAAGTGCTCTCAGCACATAGGAACACTTCCTCTGGACTCATATAATTCATTTATTATATAAGACACCGTGTTCACCCCATTCCAAGCTCACAAAGGATTGAATTTCAGACTAGAAAAAAAAAATTTATGATAAGAAATATAAGTATCACAGGCTAGACCCAGAGGAAGTTATTATATAAGACACCGTGTTCACCCCATTCCAAGCTCACAAAGGATTGAATTTCAGACTAGAAAAAAAATATTTTATGATAAGAAATATAAGTAGCACAGGCTAGACCCAGAGGACGTGCTCAAAAAATACTGAAGCAAGTTGAAATGAAGATTCTATAATGTTACTTGACCTTGAGTATTCATTTCTAACCAATTATGGCCAACTCTTCCAGGAAAATGTTTGAGAAATAGTGCTACATCTGTCTGCTTTATTCACGTCTTTGTTCATTTAATAGTGACAAAATTTTGATTGAACATCTACTATGTACCAAACACTGTGCTTACAATGGATTACAATGCCAGTCAGTCCAACCCTTAAGGAGCTTATATTTATTAAAGGAAAGAGTCAAACAAAAAAACTCAATCAAAACACAGAGTGATAAATGCAAAAGGTGCATTCAAAGCATATAAGAGGGACATTATACTATTAATTAACACTCTACCTTAATTAATGTTTTACTGACAGGTACAGCCCCAGCATAGTAAATATAAGGGGGAAAGGAAGATAGGGTACAGAAAGAGACAAGCATACCTAAAGAGGTATATTAGTGAACCCGATCACAGCTCTTGGAAAACAAAGGCTGTTGTTTAGTCTTGGGAATGTCTACACACAGGGCCCACAGAACCAGCAGGTCTCAGGACAGTCTGCTGGAGGGAGAATGCAATAGGAAGCTCTCTATAGGATCCCTCCTATCTCTTTTCTCTAGCTCACCAATGTGTGACGCCATATGGTATTAAATCTCCTGCACTTATGGGTTATGCAGTTCCCCTGGCCAGCTGCTGGAGAAACTCATGCCATGTACACTAGCTTGGTGCTTTAGCAGAGTCCCGAAGTGGTAGGAGGAAACAGACTCGTAAAGGTCACACTTGTTTAAGGTCTTCAGGTAAAATATCAGATGTTCGGTTAAATTTGAGTTTTAGATAAATTCTTATACTAAATAAAATAGTCATCATTTATCTGCAATTCAAATTTAATTGGGCATCCTATATTTGCATTTGGTAAATCTGGTCGCCCTGTTCTTATTGGGTGTGCATAGGCGCCACTGGCATTTGTAGACTAAGCCAGAGACCAGGCATCTTCCTGGAGAAGGCCAAGTGGTCTTGGAGAGGAGTGACTGGGGCTCTGCTCAGGGCTCTTCATAAAGGAGTAGTCAATTGTGTAAGGGGTCAGTGCTGCCGAAGAAGTTTAGGGAGGGACTTAAATTGATCGGCTGCAACACAGGCCAGTGAATGCAGTGGAAGCCTCTAGGAAGAAATTATATTTAAACTAAAATAAGAAGGACAAATGGAAATTTTCCTGGAACTTTTGGCAAGTAGCCCAGTCTGAATAAATAGCATGTATTTCCCAGTACCTAGAGGCAGCACCTGAAGTTTTAGTAAATGCTTCTAGCTGTCTTTGCCTGAAAAGACACTCTTTAACCTGAGTTGGCCTCTACAACCTTCCTTAAGATGATAGGACTTCAAAAAGGTCATGAAAAAAAATGGAATTGAAGTATGAGATCATTTTGGTGCAAAATTACCTCAAAGTTGTATATAGGTTTTTCATAGTTGTATTTTCCATTAACTTTTTAAAGACTCCCTTTGCGCACATGGCTAAAATTTTCTTACATATTTTACAACCCCCAATTTTGTAAATACTTCACACTTAGGTTTAAATAGAGGAAGCTCCATAAATCTCCCAGGAGACAGAGTCTTCTGCCTCTAAGTTACCATGTAAGATGAGATTCTTCCGAGTCTTACAGAAGCTCTTCAGAAAAATAAAATAAAAAAACACTAGGGAGGATTATGGAAATATTGAAATATTGAGTTGTCAGAAAAGTCATGATGCATTTTTGCATAGAAAAATGACTTTTCCGACAACCCAGTATTTTCTTCTCGTAGTTTCCCTAAGCCTACCAATTGCCCTATCCACCCTGATCCCTGACCTGGAAACCATTGAAATTCTCCGTGATCTAATAATAAAAGAACAACTAGTCCTTCTGGAGGTCTCCAGAACACTCACACTGTAGTCATCATTCATTCCAATCAGCAATCAAGACATATATATTGACATCCTCACAAGACTTCTGGGCTCAGGGACTTTTTTTTGGAGTGGTTTTTGCCATAGGGTGCGTGCACTCACCAGAAAGACAGAGAGAGACAGAGAGAGACAGAAAGTGAGAAATCACCCCCCGGGGGGGATGGCCACACCACAATCCCTTCTCCTCCATTCTCCTCTCATGATCTTGGGCGTGCACGCACACGCATCAGGACTCAAACTATGGTCGATTACATGGGAGTCCAGTGACATAGCCATTATACCAACTGCTGGTCCCATGGGGCTCAGGAACTTCTAAGCCTTCTACCTTCTCTTGCTTGGATCTGTTACACAGGACCCTATTAAGGTAACCATAGCATAAGAGAATGCTCTCAGCCAGCAGACGATCAAACAACTTGAGCTCATCTGAAGCAAGAGGTTTTTTTGGTTTGTTTTGGTTTTTGTTTGCTTAAGAATTTTGCCATAGGGCATGTGCAATCACCAGAGAAAAGACAGAGAGACACAGAGAGAGGGAAAGTGAGAAATCACCCACCCACTGAGGGAATGGCCATGATGCAATCCTTTCTCTTCCGTTCTCCTCTTGGGATTTTGGACACACAGGTATACGTGCCTATAGTGTTTTTCAAACCATCAGAAACCAAATCCAGAGTCAGCCCTGTGGGGTCCAGCACTTTAACCACCACACTACCTGCTGACCCTGAAGAAAGAGGTTTTTTAAGGATCAGACCTGTCCATAGATAGGAGGTCAGGAGCCATTGTGGTCTAGAGGCATCCAAGCAAGTACTGGATGGCCACTTTGTAAGACTACTGGAGAGGCTCACACATTGTCTGGGAGGATAAGCCCTTTTACAATGACAGGATTCTATAATTCTGTTGTTTTAAATTGGAGGTCAATAAATTACAGATCTCAGGCTAATTGTCCCTGACCTATTTTTACAAATAAAGATTTATTGAAACAGTCATGCACATGCACTTACATATCATCTACTTTTGCACTACCATGGCATGGTAAAGTAGTTATCACTGAGACCATTTTGTTGCAAAGCCTAAAATATTTACTAGTTGGTCATTTCTAAAGTAGGTTTGTTATTCTCATTCTAAAGGACTCCTAAGATGAATTATTTCATAAAGCAGCCAATAACTTCTTTTTAAAAAAAGAATTATGTTATTTAACTTTATTTACTTATATACTTATTTTTTAAATTTGACCAGAGAGAGAGACAGAGAGAGAAAGAGAGAAAGTGAGAAAGCAAGACCCCAGGTCTGAGACGCAAACCACGATCGATCATGTGGGAGTCCGGTGGCTCTAACCACCACGCCACCTGACAGCCCCAATAGCCAATCACTTCTATTAGGTCACCAGGAAAGTAATAATGTATTTTTCTGTTTTTCTATGCAAAAATGCATTATGACTTTCCTGATGATTCAATAATTTACCTGTGTCATTAATCTATATAGATTGTAACCAGATTGTTTTCCTTAAAGATATGTATGACTCTCTTTGGGATATTAGTGGAAAATATATAAGTGGTTCCTTTCTGAGTCAGTATGGCTTCCCATATTGTGTAATAGATGTAAGAAAAAGTTGAGGTCCTAAGATACTCTACATGTCCTTCTACCTTATCCTGAAAGGACTTAACTGCGCAGTCAATCTAAGAACTACCCAACAAGCTCAGCTGAAGCTCTTATCTGCATCATGTAGAACTTTCCACAAATGATTGCAGTCTCTCCTCTTAACAACTTCATTCACTACATAGACGTAGATGCTATTGTTTGTGCTTCACAGTTGAGAAGATGAAAGACTCTAGTAACATACAAAGAAGTGCATTGTTTCTATTTCAATTCTGAGAGCTCTATTTCACATCCATATCTATCAGTGTAGCAGTCAAGATAGTTGAGTGGTTATGCAAAGAACAAAGTCTAGGGACTTAATAGATCCACAACCCATCCCCTGCTTTTAATTTCCTATGTACATTATCAAAATAAGAAAAAAAAAGAAGTGGTAATAGGACTATCTCGATGGAGGGCCCAAAACTCTCAACTGACTGTGATGAAAGAACTACCTAACATGCTTATTTCACCTTAATCTAATCACAGGTCTTTAAGGTAGGAAGAAAAATGTAGTGATTTTTACTTTTCTTCAGTCAAAGTCCATCTGAATATCCCATGTTAAAAAGGAAATATTGGGGGAACCAGCAGTTAGTGAAATGGCTATGTCGCTGGACTCCCACGTAGTTGACCGTGGTTCGCGTCCCGGACCCGGTGCCTTAAAACTCACGCCGGGCGCGTGTGTGTGCGTGCCCAAGATCCCGAGAGGAGAATGGAGGAGAAGGGATTGCGGTGTGACCATCCTCCCTGGGGAGTGATTTCTCACTTTCTGTCTCTATGTCTCTCTCTGTCTGTCTGGCGAGCGCACATGCCCTACAGTTAGCAAAAACCTCTCCAAAAAAAAAAAAAGGAAATATTGGGACCAGCAGATAGAGTAATGGCTATATTGCTGGATTCCCATGTTTGAGTCCCAGACCTGGTGTCTTAAATTCACACCTGGTGCATGTGCGCTCGTGCCCAAAATCCTGAGAGAAGAATGGAGGAGGAGGAATTGCAGCATGGCCATCCCCCTTGCAGGGTGTTTTCTAGCTTTCTGTCTCTCTCTCCAATGAACACACTCACCCTATACTCACCCTATAGCAAAAATATCTTTAAAAAAATAAAATAAAAAAAAATAAAGGGAAGAAAGAAAGAAAGAAAAATAAAATATTGAATGTTGGGTTTTGTGTTACCCGATAACAAAACAAGTATAGAAGCAAAATCTGCCAGCCATTCATCCAGAAAGACCGAATGCCACTGAGTTGCTTCTATTCAAATTTTTGTCAACGAGGAAATCACATGATGGAAAGATGTGGGGACTGAGAAATGAGACATAATGCACCATGTTT
>NW_006159688.1:202067-202904 GCF_000334495.1 Tupaia belangeri chinensis | reverse complement strand
TCCTGCTGTGTGCAAACTGGTTACTCCACGTGAAACAATTGGCAGCAGCAGGAGAATGTGAGCCACGTATCAGAATAGGCTGATGTCACGAGGAAACTGCGTGACTGGTGAAGAGGGAAAGCGTGTTGATCCTAACTGCTCAGTCCTTGTGGAGCTTAGTTTGTAGGGTAGATGGAAAAGAGAGCAGCTCTGGGGACTCATTTTGTGTCTAGACTCTTAAAATAGCATTATATTTGACATTGACTGCTCTAAAAATGGCACCCACAATGAATGCCCTATAATAGATGCTCAGTGTTTGGATGCTCGAGAGTGGATGAATGAAATGGACTTCCATTAGGATGTCCTGGGGAACTATATGTAGAATGAAGCTGGGGCAGCCTGAGGGCTCAGGGAACATCATGGCGTGATGTGACTGATCAGAGCTGTGTGCCTTGACATGGAAAGGAAGGAGCAGCCTAAAGGCTAAGCTGTTGCCGTATCAGAGTCCCCTTTCTTCTTTCTGCTTTAGTTCAGTGGAAGTACCGCCTCAAATCACAGACTCACAGTCCCCAAACCTGAATTTGTAAGTAGCAGAGAGAAAAAGAGCAAAAAGAGAAGAGCCGAAGAGGAGGAAAAAAAAAAGATCAAGGAATGTGAAAGGAAAGAAAAAGTGTGCTGATAGACAAAAAAAAAAAAAAGAGAGAAAATGGCTCAGGTTACCAAACTCTGGCCTACCTTTTAATGGGAATATGCAGAATTTCACATGGGCTTTATATGTTTATCCTCTGGATTCAAACAAGCCCTAAAAATACGATGTTGTTATTTTTGTGGTCAGTGCACAAACAATCCATGTGGGAA
>NW_006159688.1:198986-202030 GCF_000334495.1 Tupaia belangeri chinensis | reverse complement strand
CACTGAAAACACCAGGTTAAGAATCAACTGTTCAGAGAAGAAAATCTTGCCACTTTATTCCCTGACACCTCCTAGATCTTGTTAGACAAGGTTTATATCAGAGTCCATAGAAGTTGTAGGTCTGTGATCCATTTAGATGATTTTTCTGTCCGTTTTAGATCGGTCTCCTAGATTCCTGCTAAAAAAAT
This sequence comes from Tupaia belangeri chinensis, assembly GCF_000334495.1. NCBI lineage: Eukaryota > Metazoa > Chordata > Mammalia > Scandentia > Tupaiidae > Tupaia > Tupaia belangeri. The sequence continues at coordinate 201,842 of NW_006159688.1, read as the reverse complement.
AAGAAAAGGAGTGGTCCTGGCCACTGCAACCAGACTCTGCTCTCAATTTTAGACCAACGGTGAAATACAGAAGTGGGACCCACCTGGCCCAGTCCCAAACCCACACAGAACTGAATCTGAGACATGAATCATGGCTTGTCTCTGCATGGCCTGGTGTCAGAAAGTTGCATGTGCTCAAATTGAGAAAAAAAAAACAGACGTGGGACTTCCCTCTCGCTTCTCTCTGGAGGAAGTGAAATCGCACTTCTGCAACACAGATGCATAGCTGATGTGCCTCTTTTTTTGAGACCAAAGTTCAGATTCTAGCAGCAGTCCCTTGAGGCCATCTCGAGGGTTCAGGCAACTGTACATGCATTTCAGTTAGAAAGAGCAGAGGAAATTGCTGGTGAGAGAAGTAACACGGGACAGATGTGGGTGAAATGCACGGGGCAATTTCCCGTCACCTGTTCCTCGTGCCTGATTATTATGAGCCCCTGTTTCTGCTGCTGGTGTGCTAATTGAAGTTGAGTGAAATTCCCATTATTTACACTTCTCTTTTCATTGTTTCTCAGTGAATTGAGAAAAGAAAATCAGGGCTGGCAGGTAGCATGGTGGTTAAGGCACTGGACTCCCATATGGGCTAACCAGAGTATGAATCCCAGACTGGCAGCCTGCTTTCTCACTCTCTCTCCATCTCACTCTGGTCAAAGTGGAGAAAAATAATAAACAAATTAAATAAGTAATATTTACAGAAGACTTAATAAAAAAAAAAAAAAGAAAAAGAAAACGTCCTTAGCTACAGAGTTCATAGGCCTTGAGCTCTTTCAAGCATAAAAACATTCAAGAAATAATTTGTTTATTTTGTTTTTTCAATGGATACTTGTTGCCATCTTCCAATTACAAAAGAGATCATTACCCAGAATCCATTTTGTTTGGTACTTAATAGGCTCTCAATAAAAATTTGTCAAATAAGAGAAGATACATTTATTGTTGAAAACTCCAAAAAGACAGGAACTAAGAGGGGAAAATTAGAGCAATTCACAAAGGCTACTAACCAGGGGTAGTTCCCATCAATGGGTTCATGAACTTCTCTCTAGAATACACTTGCACATAGTGGGGATCAAATTTTTCTACCACATGATGGCATAAGAATTTTTTATGTTATTAAAATTGTTTGAAGTCATTGTGATGGCTACGAAACATTTTGTCATGTGGATGTAATATAATTTCACTCTTGTTGGTTTTAGCTATTTTCACTGTTTTTCATTGATGAAAATGAAAAGGGCAGCTACAGTGACAACAACAGAATGACAATGACTTGGTGCTTATAGACACAGGAACAACCAAAATATAGAATTGTCTACATTCACCTTGCTTGTATTCTCATATCAGGAAAGAGAGGTCTCTATAAGATCTAGTCAAGATAAAACATGCAAGACTTTTTTTTTTTTGTCAGCAAGTCTAAGTATGGAATCGGGCCCCATTCTTTCTAAAACCACTTCCCAGCCACATCGGTATCAAGTAACTGAATTCCTCCAAACTTCTTTCCATTATGTACACACGTACATACTACAGTGATACTGGTCAACTGAGACATGACTTTTTTCTCTGTAAGCATTGCCTCTGTTTCATGGATGACCTAGGGAGTCATGAGAGTGCGGTTGAGAATGTCATCAACTCCTTTGGATTCCCCGGCTCTCACTACATGTACTATGACACACATTCATAATCCTAACAAACTAACAGGGCTGGGTTTCCGTTCATTCTGGTACTAGATCAATGCACCTGGAAACATTGCACTAAATTATTGGATCTGATAGACTTGGCATCAGCACCCAAGATGAAGTTCATAAGATTATATTCATCTAATGATAATAACCAATGAATTGTTGCTTTTAAAAAATTGAGTAATGAAGAGTCTCATTCTTTTTTTAAGTACCTATCCTTATTTCATTAACAATATAATGAAAAAGTAAAGGTGAATAACAGGTACCAACTCTTTGGAGAGGATATATAAATGTATGTACATATGCACACATATTCCTTAGCCAAGGTCTGCTTTTGATCAATCAAAATCTAGAGTACAGTGTGGATTTTGTCTTTGCTTGACCATTTCTCTTAAAAGAAAGCAACACAGTATGGGGGCCCCCTAACCCTCAGTCTCAGTGTTTAGGACAATGCAGACCAAGGCATTTTCTCCTGCAAATAGCAATTCCTTTGGCTCTGCTCCAGATAACATCATCTCCAAAGCTCAGGATTTTTAGGGATTACAACAATGAAAGCCCACAGAAGGTGTTTGCTCCTTTCTCCTGTGGACACAGCCTCCACCCTCAGGTGAGTGGAAAACCTAGGGGTTAGCCTGTGTGTGGTGGAAGTGGCATCTCAGCCAGGGTGACGTTACCATCTTGTCATTCACCTCTGCATTTCCAGTAAAGGGAAACTGTGTTGGAGTCCCAGGAGAGAGCAGTGGGGGAAAATTTTAAATATTAAGCCAAGAAAATGAACAAAAAGCAAAACCTTCCTGGTAAAGGAAGTGGCAAGTGGTGGCATCATGATTTTTGCAAGTGCCCACCACTGCTGTGGGGATTGAGGGACAGAAGAGTTTGTGGTTAAGAGTAGAGGGCTGTGCATATGTTACATGCTTTTTTTTCAGTGTTTTCATGGACCTTAGTTTTCCAACTGACTCATTTCCCCACTTGGCAATTAGATTAGCTTAAAGAGGAACCAGTTGCTTTAGGAGAACTGTCTAAGTTTCTGTTTCAGCAACTCTTTTTTCCCATCAGTTCAGTTAGCACCCAGCTTGCTGGCTGCTGCTGGGGCTTGGGTGTAGCTGGGGCTGTCTGAACCATGAACGGCTTTCGGGAAGCCCCTTTTTTT
>NW_006159688.1:194567-197184 GCF_000334495.1 Tupaia belangeri chinensis | reverse complement strand
CCTTGAGCTCTTTCAAGCATAAAAACATTCAAGAAATAATTTGTTTATTTTGTTTTTTCAATGGATACTTGTTGCCATCTTCCAATTACAAAAGAGATCATTACCCAGAATCCATTTTGTTTGGTACTTAATAGGCTCTCAATAAAAATTTGTCAAATAAGAGAAGATACATTTATTGTTGAAAACTCCAAAAAGACAGGAACTAAGAGGGGAAAATTAGAGCAATTCACAAAGGCTACTAACCAGGGGTAGTTCCCATCAATGGGTTCATGAACTTCTCTCTAGAATACACTTGCACATAGTGGGGATCAAATTTTTCTACCACATGATGGCATAAGAATTTTTTATGTTATTAAAATTGTTTGAAGTCATTGTGATGGCTACGAAACATTTTGTCATGTGGATGTAATATAATTTCACTCTTGTTGGTTTTAGCTATTTTCACTGTTTTTCATTGATGAAAATGAAAAGGGCAGCTACAGTGACAACAACAGAATGACAATGACTTGGTGCTTATAGACACAGGAACAACCAAAATATAGAATTGTCTACATTCACCTTGCTTGTATTCTCATATCAGGAAAGAGAGGTCTCTATAAGATCTAGTCAAGATAAAACATGCAAGACTTTTTTTTTGTCAGCAAGTTTTCAAAACAGTTTAACTAAGAAAGCATTGTTTCTGATGAACCATCCCTGAAATACTTCGAAGACAGATGTGCAGATATTTCAACAGACTCATTTATTAATAGAAAGAAGTAGTCAAGAGCACTCACCTCTAATTTTTCTAATTCTAGCATCCTGCTGTTAAGGTATAAATTTATAACTGACTGACTTATACATTAACCAGAACATTCTGTGCAGTGGTTTGGATCTCTAGACAAGTATAGACAGGATACTGACTTATAATTTAATCTCTCTTGAATGAATGATGAAAATCAGTTCCCCAAAGCATGAAAAGACCCAGAATGTGGCATTTCCAGATCCACAGAACACTGCTGAGGTATTAATAATAACCAGCTCAGGGGCAAGCAGGTGGCGTGGTGGTTAAGGTGCTGGATAGTCCCACATGGCAAAACACAGTTTGAGTCCCAGATCTAGTGGTTTGCTTTCTCACTTTCCATCTCTCTCACTCTGTGTGTGTCTCTCTCTGGTCAAATTAAAATAAATGAATCAATAAATAAAATTAAATAAATAATTATTTTAAAAAGTGATAATAACAACCAGCTCAGTATGGGATCTGGCCCCATTCTTTCTAAAACCACTTTCCAGCCACATCGGTATCAAGTAACTGAATTCCTCCAAACTTCTTTCCATTATGTACACACGTACATACTACAGTGATACTGGTCAACTGAAACATGACTTTTTTCTCTGTAAGCATTGCCTCTGTTTCATGGATGACCTAGGGAGTCATGAGAGTGCGGTTGAGAATGTCATCAACTCCTTTGGATTCCCCGGCTCTCACTACATGTACTATGACACACATTCATAATCCTAACAAACTAACAGGGCTGGGTTTCCGTTCATTCTGGTACTAGATCAATGCACCTGGAAACATTGCACTAAATTATTGGATCTGATAGACTTGGCATCAGCACCCAAGATGAAGTTCATAAGATTATATTCATCTAATGATAATAACCAATGAATTGTTGCTTTTAAAAAATTGAGTAATGAAGAGTCTCATTCTTTTTTTAAGTACCTATCCTTATTTCATTAACAATATAATGAAAAAGTAAAGGTGAATAACAGGTACCAACTCTTTGGAGAGGATATATAAATGTATGTACATATGCACACATATTCCTTAGCCAAGGTCTGCTTTTGATCAATCAAAATCTAGAGTACAGTGTGGATTTTGTCTTTGCTTGACCATTTCTCTTAAAAGAAAGCAACACAGTATGGGGGCCCCCTAACCCTCAGTCTCAGTGTTTAGGACAATGCAGACCAAGGCATTTTCTCCTGCAAATAGCAATTCCTTTGGCTCTGCTCCAGATAACATCATCTCCAAAGCTCAGGATTTTTAGGGATTACAACAATGAAAGCCCACAGAAGGTGTTTGCTCCTTTCTCCTGTGGACACAGCCTCCACCCTCAGGTGAGTGGAAAACCTAGGGGTTAGCCTGTGTGTGGTGGAAGTGGCATCTCAGCCAGGGTGACGTTACCATCTTGTCATTCACCTCTGCATTTCCAGTAAAGGGAAACTGTGTTGGAGTCCCAGGAGAGAGCAGTGGGGGAAAATTTTAAATATTAAGCCAAGAAAATGAACAAAAAGCAAAACCTTCCTGGTAAAGGAAGTGGCAAGTGGTGGCATCATGATTTTTGCAAGTGCCCACCACTGCTGTGGGGATTGAGGGACAGAAGAGTTTGTGGTTAAGAGTAGAGGGCTGTGCATATGTTACATGCTTTTTTTTCAGTGTTTTCATGGACCTTAGTTTTCCAACTGACTCATTTCCCCACTTGGCAATTAGATTAGCTTAAAGAGGAACCAGTTGCTTTAGGAGAACTGTCTAAGTTTCTGTTTCAGCAACTCTTTTTTCCCATCAGTTCAGTTAGCACCCAGCTTGCTGGCTGCTGCTGGGGCTTGGGTGTAGCTGGGGCTGTCTGAAACAAGAAAC
>NW_006159688.1:193287-194376 GCF_000334495.1 Tupaia belangeri chinensis | reverse complement strand
AAAAAGGAGAAAGCCTCTGGGAGAGGCCAGTGAGTTTGGATATCCAAAATGCAAGAATGCCTTGAAACTACCTGTCCTGGAAGTCCTACCTGGAGGAGGCTGGGATAATCTGCGCAATGTGGACATGGGGCGGGTGATGGGTTTGACTTACACCAACTGCAGAACCACAGAGGATGGGCAGTACATCATCCCCGATGAAGTCTTCACCATTCCCCAGAAACAGAGCCACCTGGAGATGAACTCAGAAATCCTGGAGTCCTGGGTGAATTACCAGAGCAGCACCTCCTATTCCATCAACACGGAGCTTTCTCTTTTCTCCAAAATCAATGGGAAGTTCTCCTTTGAGTTCCAGAGGATGAAGACCCTTCAAGTGAAGGATCAAGCTATAACTACCCGAGTTCAGGTAAGAAACCTGGTCTACACAGTCAAAATCAATTCAGCATTAGAACTAAGCCAGGAGTTTAGGAAGGAGCTCATGGACATCTCTGACCGTCTAGAGAATAACCAGACCAGGATGGCCACCTACCTGGCAGAACTCCTGGTCCTCAACTATGGAACTCACGTTATTACCAGTGTAGACGCTGGGGCTGCTCTCATTCAGGAGGACCACATCAGGACCTCCTTCCTGCAGGACAGCCAGAGCAGCCGCAGTGCCGTGACTGCTTCTGCTGGAGTTATCTTCCAAAACATTGTGAACTTCAAATTTGAGGACAACTACACCTTGCAGAATGCCTTCACCAAGAGCTACCTCTCCAATCGAACCAATTCCATGGTGCAGAGCATGGGAAGTGTTCCTTTTTACCCAGGTATCACCCTCCAGACCTGGCAGCAGGGCATCACCAACCACCTGGTGGCTGTAGACCGTACTGGTCTGCCCCTGCATTTCTTCATCAACCCCAACATGCTGCCAGACTTGCCAGGCCCCTTGGTGAAGAAGCTGTCTAAGACAGTGGAGAATGCCGTGAAGCGCTATTATGCATTCAACACCTACCCTGGGTGCACAGATGTCAACTCACCCAACTTTAACTTCCAGGCCAATACTGATGATGGCTCCTGTTAAGGGAAAATGACCAACTTCTCCTTTGGTGG
>NW_006159688.1:191099-193256 GCF_000334495.1 Tupaia belangeri chinensis | reverse complement strand
CGCCCAGCGCTCAGGGAAGGAGATCATCTTCCTCTGCCAAAACTTGGAGCAGAAGAATCCACTCACTGGTGATTTCTCCTGCCCCTCTGGCTACTCCTCGGTCCACCTGCTCTCTCAGATCCACGAGGAGGGTTACAACCACCTGGAGTGTCAACGGAAGTGTTCCCTTCTTATCTTCTGCAAGACGGTATGCGAAGATGTGTTCCGGGTGGCAAAGGCTGAATTTAGGGCTTTCTGGTGTGTGGCTAGTGGCCAAGTACCTGAAAACTCAGGACTCCTTTTTGGGGGCCTCTTCAGCAGTAAGAGCATAAACCCTATGACAAATGCACAGTCGTGCCCAGCTGGCTATTTTCCACTGAGCCTCTTTGAAAGCCTCAAGGTATGTGTTTCTCAGGACTTTGAGTTGGGATACAAGTTTCTGGTCCCCTTTGGTGGGTTTTTCAGCTGCACAGTTGGGAATCCCTTGGTGGATTCTGGTATATCCAAAGATTTAGGGGCACTTTCTTTGAAAAAATGTCCCAGGGGCTTCAGTCAACACCTAGCCCTCATCAGTGATGGATGCCAAGTGTCTTACTGCGTCAAGGCTGGGCTCTTTACAGGAGGGTCCCTGCCCCCTGCCAGACTCCCGCCTTACACTCGGCCACCCCTCATGAGTCAGGCTGCCACCAACACCGTCATAGTGACCAACACTGAGAGTGCCAACTCCTGGATCAAAGACTCACAGACACATCAGTGGAGGCTGGGAGAGCCATCGGAGCTACGCAGGGCCATGAAGGTCATCCATGGTAATGAGAGTGGCCTTTCAGGTGGGGCAGCAGCTGGGGTCACAGTGGCCGTCACCACTGTCCTGGCAGCTCTCATCGCCCTGACCATCTATGGCTCCCGGAAGTACAAGAAGAAAGAGTACCAGGCCATCGAGGGTGAGAGGCAGAGTCTGGTTCCAGACACTCCAGAGACTGGAGATACCCCTGACAGAGAACAGGAGCCATGTCCAGCTTAGATTTCTCCTGGGGAATGGTTACTCTCATGCCTGACGAGAGCTTGAAGCATCTCTTCTATTACTTCCCTCTCCTCTCTGCCTTTTTAAGTATTGAAGTGGTGAATGCAACAAAAAGTAGGTATAACTTTGTGACTTCTTGTTTATGGGTTGGTGCTAGGCAATTAACGGAACTACATTTATAAGAGCAGGGATGGGGAGCAGGAACTGCCTTGCCTCTGCGAGTGAAAGCTAGCCTGGGGACTAAAGCACGGAGGGGGTATCTTTTTTCTACGTGTGTCACTAATTGTCTTTATCTGAATGCTTTTGTGTAAAAAGGAAGGGGGGAGAAAGTTGACACTTGGATTTGGAAGATGCACTTAATCGGAAGTCCAGTAGTTTCCTATCTGTAGGTTGCAAGAAACGCTGCTTCTAAGTGTTACCCTCCCTCTACTTCGTTTTGCGAAAAGATGTCTGCTAAAGGTTGACAGGTCCCTGAAAGACACAGAAGTCCTGCTCGGCCACCGCTTCTTAGTGTTGAGAGCTCCATGTCAGAGGACTCGGTCCCCACCTCTGAGTCATTTCAACAGTGTCTCTAAAGATGTTGACCTCTACCAATCCCATCTTTCCCACTGTTCCACAGTTAAGACTTAGAACAGACTATTCTTGGACTCACTAGTGTCATCGAGTAGGCAGAAAATATTTTAACTTATAAACTTCTACAACAGGAGGTCCAAAGGGAAGGGGTGATTTGAAGATGAGTAAGAAAAGAAAAAACTGGAAAAGATTCTGGTGCTCAGGGGAAATAGGGATTCTTGTCTACAATCAATGACCTAATTTCTTCCTCTTAGCTCAGCAATAAATGGGTACCTAAGATTTGGACAGATTAAGAAATACAGTTTTATATTCTGTGTTATCAAAGAACAACTGCTTCATCCTCAAATGTGTCTGTAGATGGTCCTTAACTTTGCCTCCCTCCCATCACATGCACATGTCTACACACACACACACACACACACACACACCCCATTCCAACAAGAAGTCTGCATTTTTCTGGAGGTGAAAAAAGTAAGAAATAAAGTAAGCTCATATCTAAATATTACTCCCTCCCTAAAACTAAAGCAGAGTAGAAGTCACCAATTATGTACTATCTTTTTTTTTTTTTTTTTTTTTTTTTTTTT
>NW_006159688.1:150844-190988 GCF_000334495.1 Tupaia belangeri chinensis | reverse complement strand
TAAAGGAAGGTAGAAGGCCCCAAATATGTTCTTTTTTTTTTTTTTTTTTTTTTTTTTTTTTTTTAGCAGAAAGGGGTTGACATGATCACATCCATGGTTTTAAATGAACTGAAAAAAGGCATCCAGCACTACTTGGGCCACATTTATTTCAGTGCTGTGTTGTCTTCCCTAGGTCATCTTGCAAGATAAGATTGTCACCTGGCAATATCTGGAGCTTGACCCAATTTTAATGCTAATCCTACCTAATTGTAACAATCGCTGTGACTCCCCTAACATTCTTCTGCAATCTTTTTATAACTTACACGTTTAGTCGCCAAAACAAATGTCATTAGTCAGCTTTTTTTTTGTATGAAGGATTGTTTGTTCTCTCCTTGTTAATGTGCATGATTAATCTAGAGCAGGTCCCATCACTTAAGGAGCTTGAAGCCTCCTAGCCTATATGAAGATAGAAATAAGGATATGAATTCATTTCCAACCGAGACACAGAGACGTGAATGAAAACATGTGAACTCAGATCCCCTGAGTGCCCAGCCAGAGCACTGATTTCAACTTCTTCATCTAACCCTGCCTCTGAAGCATTAAAATGTTCTCCCAAACCACTGGGTGTCTTGTGGGTTCTGGGCGTTTTGTACATTTCAGCCATGCTAACCACAAATATTGATTTTTCTATGAATTCTTTGAAGATGACTGAGTCGGATACTCCAAAGTAGAGCCAAAAGGTCTCAGACTTTTAATGTACTTGCTGAGCATTGAAATTAAAATGTTTGCACACTTCCATTTGTACTAGCAAAGTCCTACATAAATATGCATTAAAACGTGTCCTAAGAAAAGCTGTCTGACTGCTTGTTCATGTGAAATCAGAACGTGGAAATCTGTACCTTTACATTCTCAAATCATTCTAAAAAGACAGGACTCCCCACAGGGGAGCTCACAGAAGCCTGGTTTCCTAACTGAGGAGCTGAGTCTGGGGTCTATGGAAAGATCTGTGTTAGCCTCCTAGAAAACTATTCTGCGGATGATCAGAAATACAGACAAATGTAGGTGACAATGGTGGCTCTGCATTTGCATTTTATTTCTGTGTTCTCAACAGTATCAAGATGATACTTTTATTTAAAACCACAGCCTGCAACTGAAACACACACTACATTGTAGTCAGGTGAAGTGACCAAACATTCACCATTTTAAAGACAGTCTTTCCTCTATGGGCTTATGTTTGTTCCCTGTTGTATAGCCTGTTTCATTAGGGGAAAAGGAGTCACTCAATGTCCAATGTATGGCTGAAAACGAAAAGGAAATTTAAAAAAAGAATAAAAAAGGAAGAGAGAATGGGAATTCTCTCTGCCCTCACCTCCCCATGCAGCAGAAAAGCTTGTGGTGGTGTACAGACTCTAGGGGGTAACCTAAATACCGCACAGATAGATGCATTAACCTACAAAAGAGGAAGGTTAACAAGAGATAATTGGTTGTTCATTTGCCATTTATTGTTCAGCACATCTCATGAGCACCAGGTGGCGATGTCCTCCCACAGAGCAACACCAAGGACTTCAAAACACACCAGTTACAAACAGAACAATTTACAGTAGGACATTCACCTGCCCTCTCCCAGAAATTCCACCCCCCACCTCCAATGTTGGCAACCAGACATGGACAAAGGTCAAGGGTTCTTTCTTGTACCATACAAGCCTTCCCCCAATCTTCTCATGCACACAACAGTGCAATACCAGGAAATACCAGGACGAGTTCTTCAGACCAAGTATAAAACCACAGAAAGTCCAAATTTTACAAAAAGAGGAAGAGAAAGAGAACACAAAGGCACAGGCAACCACGGATGCACGACTAACCTTTGAAGGGATGAGCATGTGACAAGGTTTGTCTCCAATCCCATTTGTCATCCTTGGAGACTCAGGAAGGGAGAAGCGAGGCAGCTGGTGCTAAGACCATGGAAAGAAAGGCATGAATCCCCTGTTTGGGCCAGGGGGGCCACAACAGGGCTTCTGGTGGGAAAACACCCCCTGTCAAAGTGGTGGACGCACAGGGCTCTGCTGGCAGGTTCTCTCTGAAAGAAAGACTGTGCCTTTCTAGGCTGGCACAAGAGAGCAGGCAAACGAATGCCCCCTGCCTCACTTGACACAGCGCTAGGAAGGAAGTTCAAGATCCCTTCTGCCCAGGAAGTCCCGCAAGAGCAGCATGAGGATGAGGTAGCCCCTGTGGGAATCCTCAGAGAGGAAGAGAAATGGGCCACAGACAAATCAAATCCTAGGGGCAAAGGCTTGAAGGTATGAGGACTAACTCTCAAAGTGGTATTGCCACTAACACAGTAACTCCCTTACCCATCCCTCTTGCTTCGACTGCTGGGCACCCCCCTGCTCCACCTATACTTCCTTCAGGGAAACCAGTCTCTGTCCATGGCCCATTTTCAGTTGCCAAAGAACGTCTTCTTTTCTTCCCTACCTCCTGCTGCCTCGCTATATTTTTCCATCACAGCCCCTCCGTCTGTCTCTTCATCCCGATGGCGGGAGAAGCTCAGCAGATACATGGCGAGGGTACTGCAGGCAGAGCTAGGACTAAGCCTACAATGAAGCTCTCTAACAATCTCTAATATTATTGCCAAGTGGCAACCTGGCAAAGGTCATGGGGTGTGACATTATGCATCACAAGGAAGGCTCTTCCATTAGTTCAGATGTTTCCTTCCTGCCTGTGGCGGGAAACTGCCCCATGGTGCAATAAACTCAGGACTCGTGGTCTGCTGGTGAGATATTGTAAAATGACTGCCAGTTTATAGGAGAGACTGGGACTAAGATGGCAGGAACCATTCCTCTCCTCAGAGTGCCCTCTGGTGGAACCAGTTAACATCGCTGGAGTCATTTAGAAAGGCTCAGCTCCAGCCTATCCCAATACGGGGTGACACTCAGGTGAATCCACTGGCCACACTACTGTCAACATGGGCTATGAGCCTAACAGCAAGCGGCTATGCAGCTGACTCTAGACAGCTTGACCTCCAGTTCTAACTTAAGTACCATTTTGAAGTATCTTTTATTTCAGTTTTTCTAGCATCAAAAACCTTCCAAATATTATGAAATATATATGCATATATATACGTCAAAACCCCCAAAACTTGAGGTATATAACTTCAAATTAGTATCCAGAGGAATTTCCCCAAAAAACATAGTTCAAAGAACCCACTTTCAAAGGGGGAATTGGGTTTCCCTTCTTGATCCCCCCTTCTCTCCACCCTGACTCCCAATTCTTTCCTTAATGGGAGTTATAGGCAAGACAAATGTGGGGGAAAAGATAGACAGGGTCTTAGGACATAACCCAGATGCAGGTTGGACAAGACCATGTGGGCCCAACCTTGCTAGGAATGAGTTAAAGAGGCTCTTTCTATGCTTTAACGTCAATCTGTAATAGATGAGGGAGATGAAGGCCCCTCCCCCCCACCTCTGAACTCTCGTTAGCAAATATGCATGGAGACAGATGGAAGCCCTCAGAAGAACAAGGCTTGGTGGAGACTGACTCTGTGCCAATCTTGAGAAGAAATATGAAATTGGTCAGTCCAGCCCTCACCTCATCATCTCTCCCCAAGCTCAGTTCCATCTCTATCAGGGTCTATGTTTTCTATGGGATGGGGTGGCAAAAGGTAAAGAAAATCAAGCGATCACAACCTGGCTGTTTGATTCCCATTGGACCTGGGGTTTGGCAACTTGCAAAATAGAGTACAGGGATGCTAATGGGACTCTCCCCCAGCCTGGCCCAGTGATGCGCACACGCCAACACACACACATGCACATACACAGATGGCAGAGAGCCCAGGGTGGGCTCTATTCACAGTGACCTGATGAAACTCATGGAATCTTTGAGTTGGTTTGGGATGAGTTGGGAAGGCTATGGGCTCCTCTCCCTGAGGATGGTTCAGACACTCAGTGGGATGCAGGCTCTGGTTGGATCAGAGAGGGGATGGAAACAGCATCATGAGATGCCACCCCTGAGAGGAATCCCAGAGTCTGTCCATCCACATGAGAGAACCAGATGCCTCTTTGGACAGGTCAAAGGTGTGAGGAGGAGAGGGCCCAGAGAAGCCACAGACTAGGGTGAGAGCTGAACATGCTCCTGGAGGCTTTGCCTCTCTGACCCTCTCGGCAAGAAGTGCTCCCTCGCTCTACACCGAGGCATCCGATTTCTGACGTCACAGCAGTTTAGCGGGTCACCCCTTTGCCCCCCAACCTTGCACAGTGAGAGCTCCCTGCCTCCAGCAGAGGAGAGAAAAGTGGAAACTCCACTCTCTAAGCAGAGTGGAAGCAGCAAGAAGCCAGCTGAGGTAAGGAACCTCGGGCTTCACAAGGCCAGGGTATGGCGTGCCCATGCACTGCCCATACCCGAAGTGTGCTGATCATGCTCCCTGCTCAGGGGGTGGGGAGCAGGAGGAGGTTCTTGCCTACCCAGCACCGAAAACTCCATGGGACCAGACCCAGGCTGGCCCTCATCCCATGACCCCTCTGTATTGGATGAGGTTTATGAGTGATATCACCTTGTTTAATCTTGCTCTCCACTGTGGCTGGGAGGGAAAGGAGTGGAGACCAGATAGGAGGGGAGATGACGGAGTAGAGAAGGTATAGCTTCCACCTTGACCCTCCCCACTTCCTGCCCTAGGGCTCCCACGGCCCCTCCAGCCTCCAAGCCCCTCTAGCCTCAGTCCTTCTCCTGGGTAGTGCTGTCTTCAGAGATGCCCTGGGCAGCCAGTTCGGCCAGCACATTATCCAGGTAATTGGCATCTGGGTAGCCATGGCCAGTGAGATTAGAGCCAAACTCTGTCTTGTGATGGACCTCATTCCAGATGACAGTATCTGACTCGCCCGTGGTGCTGGAGGTACCGATGGCAAAGATGAGGCGGCGATCCCAGGCCACGAGCAGCAGCTTCAGAACCTAGAGGAACAAAGGCAGAAGGTCAAAGGCAAATACTGGTCAGAGACTACCCTTGGATGGTACAGAGTCCTCCCCAGGGTCTCCCTTTCCCACAACATGATGCCCTGAGAGCACCGTGGAGGGGGAAGAGATTTGAACAACGCTGTGACCTTGGACAAGTCAGCACCTCTCTGAGCTTTAACTTCCTCATTTGTGAAATGGCAATGGTACAATCTGCCTCCAGATTGTGGATGTTTTATGGGACACTACCTAAAAAGCATTTTCATTCCAATGCCTGGAACATACTATTCAGCACACACTGGCTACCAACACACGGCTGCATTTTGAAAGATAAGATCTAGGAGACGAAGGTGCGTATGATCTAAGAATTCGTGAAACTCTACCCTCCACTGCCACCACCAACTCAAACTGGCAGTCATTTGCCCATCATTAAAACTGTGAAGTATTTCTCTAGTGACATTTTGAAACACTTTGACCTCTTCCAGGTTATTTATTTCATATTTATTTGCTCATCTGGTCATCACAATTACACTTGGTGCCCAATAAGCACATACTCTTATTGTCCTTATTCTACAAGTGAGGAAACTGAGGTCCAGAGAATGTGTGGGGGTACGCAGAATGTTCTAATTTAGCACGATTGAAATAAAATCTCTGCTGAGCAAGACTAACGCCCAAAGCTTCATTTCAGACCTTGTTAGATGAGTGTCCGACGTGAAGAAGGCACGTGATAATAATGTCTTGGGTTCAAACTGAACATGGTATGGGCTGGAGATGGGGAAGTCATAAGAGTAACAATAATAATACATTGAAAATATGAGCTGCAGAGCCAGCAGGTGGCATGGTGGTTGGGATGCTGGACTCCCACATGGCTGACCAGGGTTCAAATCCTGGACCTAGCACCTTGCTTTCTCACTCTCTCTCTCTCTCTCTCTTTCTCTCTCTGGTGAGTACACATGCTCTGTAACAAATTTAAATAATAATAAAAATGATAAATAAAACTAAATAAATAATAATTTAAAAAATTAGCTGCCATTTCCTGAGTGTTTATTTTCTAAGAGCAGGGTATTAGGTCACTTAATGGTTACAATCATTGGAATGAGGAATACTCTCTTTATCTTCTTTTTTTGTAGACAAAGAAACAGAGACTCAGATGATAAAAGGCTTGCTTTCGTCATAGAATAACTACTAAGTGGCATGGGAGTCGGGGGGTGGCTTGACTTCAGGACTAACAGACTCCAGAGCCCTTTGTCTGAATCATTCCTCTCTTGATTCTCAGATGGAGATCAGTATAGATTTCATGGAGGAGGCTACTTCTGAGTCAAGTCTTGGAGGGGGGAATTTGAGGTGTAGCATAAAGAAGAATGTGCAGGCATAGTAAATAATTATGAGCCTAAGGCATGGATAATTACAATAATAGCTGCCACCATAGTGTGTATTTTCAAAATGTTATTCATGATTCCTGTGACATCCTGTACACACAAATGGAAATGACTATCAAGAGATGGTGTGTGTGTTTGGCAGAGAGACAGAGACAGAGGAAGAAGAGCAAGTACCTCTCATGGGGAATGGTCACACTACGATCCCTTCTCTATCCCTCCCTTATAAGACTTTAAACATGTACACATATGCACGTAGTATGTTTCTCAAACTGCCAGGTCTGGGACTCAAACTGCACAGTCTGCCATGTAAGATGCAGGTGCCTTAACCACCAAGCCATGGAGCCAGTCTCACCACCACTGTTTTACAGATTAAGAAACAGATCTACAGACACGAACCTTTATGTCAATTCCTGCAGCTGGTAAATGGCAAAACCAGGACTTAAATCCAGGCCAAACTGACTCTAAAGCTCATGCCCTTATTATACTTCTCTGTGCAATAAAGCCTAAAATTGGGGTCCTAGAACAGAAGACAAGAAGGGAAAGTGTGGGGAGTAGTGAGAGAGCCTAGTTTAAACCCACTCTGTAGTAGAGTTTCTATATCAAGCTGAAAAGAATACACTTCATAAAGAAGGAAGGAAAAGCCATTGGAAAAAACAATGTGTGTTGCTTTTTACTTTTTTTTTTTAACAAAGGAGATTGATGCTAGAAATTGTGCTTTGAGATAACTGACCTAGTGACAGGTAAAAGATCAGAGAGCATTAACTAGGTTGGTAGCAGCAATATTAGGAAAGAAGTGAAGTGGTCTGAACAGCAATATAGGGAGAAATGGCTGAAGGAATGTTATGGATAAGGTGAGGGTCTAAGATGGTAAATATATCCAGTCTGAGTACCTAAGATTGTGTCAGTAACATAAAGAGAAAGGCCTGGGCCAATCTTGTATTGCAGTGGTTAAGCACTGTGCAGAAAGAGCTGGATCCCACAGGACTGACCATAGTTCACATCCCAGTCTCAGAAGCAAAACGCTGGGCGCAAGTACACATGTGCCCAGGATCCTGACACAGTGGAAGAAAAAGGATTGAGACATGAGCAGGTTCCATTGGAGATTTTTGTTTTTCATTTTGTTTTGTTTTGTTTTGTTTTCCTTTCTTTATTTCTCTCTGGTATAAGAAAACAAACAAAGAAATAAAGTGGAGGCCTGGAAGAAAAGCAGCTCTTGGCAATATGATTCTAATTTTAGCAGTGACATTTGACAGTGGAGATATTTAGCCTATGTTTGGAATGTTAGGATGTAAATCTCAGGCTCAGACAGAGAAATCTAGTTCTTCAAGGCAAACAGGTATCAGGGCTGGTTGTGACTCTTAATCTAGAGACACTGAACACACATCTTCATGTTGTGGTTGATTCTGTCATTGTTCCAAACTCTGTGCTGCCCCCCTGTAAGAAGAGAGGATGTCTACACTCTTTGCCATGAGATCTGAGAGGCTCCTGGTAGACAGTTCATTGCCTGATCCCTTCTCTGGCTTACTCATGACTTATAAGCTTCCTGGAGCTCTAGATGGGATGATCAAACTTCTTTTGATTCCCTCTTGGTCTTCTGCTCCCTTCTACGGGAAGGGCACAGACCAGCGAAGGGTTGTTCCTTCACTTGCTCCAGAATGGGAAGAGGCATGGAGCAAACTAAAGCTGACTGCAGTGATCTGAATGTTTGTTCGTCCACATTCATGTTGAAACTCTACACCCAATGAGATGACACTAGAAGGTGGGACCTTAGGAGTGAGGTCATGGAGCAGAACCCCAATGAATATGATTAATGCTCTTATAAAAGAAGCCCGAGAGAGTCTTTGCCCCTTCTTCCATGTGAGAACACAACTAGAAGTCACCATCAAGCAATCACAAAGTGGACCATCACCAGAACTGAGTCTGACGGTGCCTTGATCTTAGACTCCTCAACCTTCAGAATGGTAAGAAATAAATTTCCATGGTTTATAAGATACCCAGTCTATGTTATTTTGTTATAGCAGCAGGAACAGATTGACCCTGACCCACAGCAACATTAGAGCCACTGCCACTGATAGGCAAAGTGCATGAAAAATAAACATCTATTGAAGTAACTCAGTGTGATTTGGAGACACGACGAAACAACACAACTCTTGTTCAACATTTTCCTTTCGATGAATGGCTCTTATTCCTTTTGAGACCAGGAAACATTATGAAAAATCCAATAATCTTATGGCTCCATCCACAGAAAAACAAACATAACATTCTTATTCTCATTTTAAAGTTCACAGAACCACTGAAGCCTGATCATGAATCACTCAGAATCCAGAAGCCCAAAGATTGTTCTCTCTGTCCTTTATGAACAAAGTCAAAGAACGTCGATGTAAATTAAAAGAAAACGATCTCCCACGAATTAAGATCCCTGCCTCCTGGCAGTACTTCTCAAGCCTGAGTGTGTTGCCAGATCAGCCAGGGATCTTATTAAAATGAAGTTGGTTTCAGTTGTACAATAGGCAGTTAGGTAGTACAGGATCCTAAATAGATGAATCATAGCCAATAATATCCAGGAGAGGAAAAAAAAACAACATTCAAATCACATCCACCCTTACCTGTGGTTGATTCAAATGTTGCTTCGTTACCACATGCATCTAGCGTTAAAAAGAGACCCATCATAGGAAGCAACACTTTGGGCCTTGACGAGGTAGGAAAACCCCCAGCCCCACTCTGAAACCTCTGTCCTTACTTTTCTCCCTTTCTCGCTGTCTGGAAGATAACAGTGTCGTGGGAAGCCACGGGCGCTGAAACTCTTCCCAGGATTTGGGTGTTCTGGACCCTGAAAGCAGAAAGAAAGAAAGAAAACAAAGGGCATTTTTGGAAAGATTTCTGATGTGAAGAGATACAAGCTGTGACTAATTTAACTAATGATGGCAGTAATAATGGTCATAAAGCCCAGACAAGGAAAAGAGCAAAGCAGCAGTGAGTGAGCACTGAACACGTGTGCTTTAGTGTCCTCTCCTTGACCTGGGTGTAGACACAGAGCTGCTACCTCCCAGCCATATTAGCTGGAGCCCTCTTGAGGCTTAGGTTCCCCATCTCTTTAACAAGGAATGACATGGAAATACTCACCTGGTAGGACTGTTATGAATGTCAGCTGAGTGTGCTGCCCGGCCTGTAGTAAGAGCTCAGTAAATGCTCATCAGCATCATCCCCTATTTTATAAAATGCTTCCATAATGTTAGTGGCTTTGCTAACACGTACGCCCAGGTTTCCTCAGGCACACTCTGGATTTTTCACTTCCAAACTACCGCCAACAATGAAAGTACCTCAGAGCCATGCAATCAGAATTTTCTGAATGATTCTTGTGGACTTTTTCCTTTGATCCATAGGTTTCTGTTTGTTTTCTTATTTAACTACATGAATTGGGGTATTCAGGACTAAAAATCTTCTAACAGTATTTCAACGATTATTATTAAGACTCTGTTAAGCAAGAAATCTCAAGCCAATAGGTGGGAAATACACTGAAGAAGAATTGAGTCAGAATCTGGATTCTTTAATCATGGCCCAGAATGAGGCCATAGGGCCCTTTCAGAAGCTCAAGAAAAATGGATTTTCTCCCAGTTACAATGCACATATTTCTTCCCCACACAAGTGTTTATCTAAAATTTCTAAATATCTCTGAGCTCCTCCTTACATAAAAACCTCTTCTAGATATAAACATATAACCAGTGTAATTTTTTTTTTTTTCTGAGAGATGTTTTGCTATAGGGTAAGTGCACTCGCTGGAGAGAGAGAGATAGAAAGTGAAAATATCAGCCCCAGGGAGGATGGCCATACTGCAATCCCTTGTCTTCCATTCTCCTCTCAGGATTTTGGGCAAGCTGGTGGGTCCAGAACTTGAACCATGGTCAACCACATGGGAGCCCAGCGCCTTGACCACTACTCCATGGACTGGTAGCACTAGTGTAAAACTGATAATTCCATGTAGTGGTTGGCACAGTCTCTCACATAGATCATTAGTAAATGTCCTGGCCACATAAATGAATGAGTACATGAATGAACGAATAAATGACAAAACTGCAAGAAAACACAGATTTTTCAATTCTTCTTATAGAAAATG
This sequence comes from Tupaia belangeri chinensis, assembly GCF_000334495.1. NCBI lineage: Eukaryota > Metazoa > Chordata > Mammalia > Scandentia > Tupaiidae > Tupaia > Tupaia belangeri. The sequence continues at coordinate 180,575 of NW_006159688.1, read as the reverse complement.
ACTTCACAATAAGTAAAAATTCTGTGGTTTTATTTATTGATTTTTTTTAAAACTACCATGGTTGAAGATCACCTCCAATTTGGCCAACTGAACGGTGTACGTGCAAGGGGATCTCAGAGAAGGGAAAGGTCACTGTGAGCTAAAGAAGTAACAATGTCTTCTTGGAGATGCAGGATTTGACAGAAATTTCATATTCATAATTTCACATTCATACAAATTTATAACATTCTTATGACCACGGCTGGGGCTAAGCCAGGTGACCTGACAGAAGGGTCAGTTTCAATCACAGCTCTGAATGCTCCTCTCCTGTCTGGGACTGCTGCTCCTGTGGCCAGCTCAGTCTGCCTGGCACTGACCCAGCAAGGCTGTGTGCTTCCAGCCTGTCGCTAACTGGGGCAGTCACGACTCTGCTTTAGCCCAGCCTGGAGTTTCTCCCCAGGGAATCACTATCTGCAGTGAAGGCAGAGCTGGAAGGTCTCAACTCCTCACAGAAGCCTAAGTCAGTAGTTACTGAAGTCCTGAAATTCGTGGTATTAAGCATTCTGCTACTGACCCTCGAGGGTTAAGTGTACAAAGCAGTTCCGCAGACTGCAGAGAGTTGTGCTTCCCTTGACAAGCTTGGGTTTTCCTGGAGAAGCTGGGACATCTGCAGAGACAGCAAGCAGCTACCTGTATACCTATTACAGACTCTCTGTTCTTTAATTCTGGAGCTGAAAAATGTAGCCTCTCCCCATGCTGGGAATGGTTGTCCCGCCATGATCTTGGCCCACTGCGGTCTGCTGTGCTTCACAACAAGGCCATCAGTTGTTCTCCTGACTCTTACTTTCATTCATGTTCTATCACCCCGACTGGTGATTTCAGAACCATTCTAGAAATCTCACCAGCCCCCTACCCTCACTTATAACCATATCTCACTCTCCCTTACCCTGGCTCTTTCCTTGTTCAGAACCCATTACCAGAGCCCAACTGCAGTGGTCTCCTAATTGGTCTTTCCTCTGCTCATCCTCCACTCTTTTGACAGTCCTTCCTGTAGCACTATCCCAATCACATGATATCCCATAATCCTAATCACATGCTGACACTCAAGGCCCTGTACAATCTGGCTGCAGCCTCCCTCACTACCAAGTCTTCTCTGTCTCCTTCGTGTTCCCTCCTTCTACCTCCTTTGCTAGTTTAGGGCTTCAAATTAAACTTGCCCTTATTCCCCTTCAACACCTCGCTTTCTTTTCTCTATAACGCTATTACGTACTTCCACTAAAAATGTTTTGCTCCATTTCTTTGTGTCTTTCAAGTCTCACCTAGAGAGTGCCCTACACCAGAATGTCTCCACTGACTCTCCTAGACAGAAAGACATAGCCCTTCTTATCATAACAGGTAGGAGACTCAGCTCATGATGGCGCCCAGATATCAAGCACTGCAGTGCTGGGCCTGGTGCCCCTGAACATAGACAAAGATTATCTCCCATTCTCAATTCCTGCATGTTAGGTTCTTGGGTGTACAGGTGAAGAAAACAAGCTCAGAAAGGTCTAAAAGTCACCAACTAAAAACGACTCAGTCAGAAGCCCAGGTTCGCTAGACTTGGATGGCTTATGTTTCCACATTGTCAACATGCCTGTCATAGCTTTTATCAATGGTGTCTATCATTTTTTTTAATTGCTTAATTAGTGATAGCTATTTATCTTTCCTTGATTGATTGGTAAGTCCCAGGAAGACTGTTTAATCAATTTTTATGGGCTATCACACGTCCCTGTTTTATCTCCTCACATCACTTATCACTATTTGGATGTACAGTAGTCCCCCTTTATCCAAAAGGGATACATTTCAAGACCCCCAGTGGATGCCTAAAACTTCAGAGAGTACTAGAATTTATATATATTAAAATTATTTCCATATATACATACCTATGATAAAGTTTCACTTACAAATTAGGTTCAGTAAGTGGTTAAAAACAGCATTAAATAATAAAATAGAATAATTTCTAGTGTAACTATATATATACTGTAATATACTGTAATAAAATTCACATAAATGGAGTTTCTCTCTCAAAATATCTTATGCTACTATACTTCCTGTTTTCAGACTATAGCTGACTATGAGTAACTGAAACCATGAAATGTGAAACCACAGGTAAAGAAGGAATACTGTGCCTTATTTATTATTTGTTGCCTTTATTGCCTTTCTGGCCCCACTAGATCTGGGACTTCAGGGACAAACACTGTGTCTGTTTTGTTCAGCATTGTTTCTCTAGCACCCAGAATATGCCTGGACCATAAGCTATGTTCAAACATTTATTAAATAAAAGACAAATAGGAGAAGACAAGTATGAGGGAGGAAAACAGGGTGAACTAATAAATATTTGCTATAGAAACGAATCCAGGAAGCACCCTAGAACACTTAACAAAAGCTTCCTGTGTGAAGTCAGGGCCACATTTGTATTCACGGTCAGGAATATTGTTCAAATTTGTTCCTTAGGACCGTCTTTCAAAGAATCAAAAGAGAAAAGAAATGTCCACGAAAATCAAAGGCAAGCGTAGCTATCAAATTACAAATGCAAATACTGTTTGACAAGGAAATTCCACTTCTAGAAAATTATTCTGCAGATTGACTCATATGTGTACAAGGGTATTCATAACAGCATTATTCATTGTAGCAAAAAGTTGGAAACAATCCATATGTCCATCAGTGGAGACTGTTGAATATAAATTAATGTACATGTACACAATGGATTATTATGCGGGCATAAGAAAGACTGAGAAACCTCTTTCTATACAGACATGGAAGGATGTATAGTTTGTATTGTTCATTAAAAAAATACAGGGTGCGGAACAATGTGCCTAAAATGTCACTCTTTGTGTAAAAATGGGAGGGGTGGAGGCAACCTCTATTCCATATATACAAAGAACCCTGGAAGTGTACATAAGAAAGGAAGAACAATAGTGGGGGAGAGGGAGGGCATGGGTAGGGTAAGATCTTTAGAGGGGGAGCAAGGGTGGGAAAGAGACTTCATAGTATAACATTCTACCTCCAGATTTCTAAACTAATAAAAACCAACAGCTGAGGGTGGACTCACCTGAATGCCAGGGGGGATGCTGTAGATGATCCGGATGGTCTTGCAGTCTGGGTGGCCAGGTAAGGAGTGGGGGATGAGGTGGTACTCCATCTTCCCTGGAGGCTGGGTACCTGTCTTCACTCCATAAATAGTCTTACAGGTTGGACACTGCAAACTCCCATCCTGAGGAGACAGGGCCAGAAGAGTCAGAGGAAATAGTTTGGGTAATCACTTCCCTAGTCGACCCCAAAAGGGTACCATAGAGAGACTAGGACCAGGGAGACAAAAATGCACCCAAATGAATATTAGATCTTAGTTTCCTCCTGCCCCAACCCCTACTACTATCTAGGCTGTTTCTCCTTGTTCTTTATGTTGTGTTGTTTTAAAGTTTATCTACTTCTTTTTTCCATAAGCAAGAGAAACACAGATATGCACTCACAACAGAATGGCCACGCTACAATCTACCCCCCTTTTCAGCATGCCTGGCATGTTCAGGGACTTCTCCAGATGAGAAGCTGGAACCTTCCCATGTGGGTCAGCCTTGCAGAGCTGCATCACCACTATGCCGCCATCCAGCTCCCATGTAGCCGACTTCTGCTCTCTCCAAAGTAACAGGAAGTACATTCCACAAATAGCCCCATGCTCTGTGCTGAGGGACATGAAAAAGAAGCCCCTATTCTTATGGAAAAGACTAGCTCACCATGGCAGGGAGCGTACACCATGGAATCATCATTTAACAAGTACCAAATGGGAACAGACAGCGAGCACTGGAGAACGGCAATTGTCAATTGTTCCACCTCAGATTCAACTAGGGATCTTAAAAGTAAAGGTGCCTGGACCTCTCACCAGGTCCACTGTATCAGAACTGGGAAGTTGCAAAGTGTACAAATGAATATTAGATCTTAGTTTCCTCCTGCCCCAACCCCTACTACTATCTAGGCTGTTTCTCCTTGTTCTTTATGTTGTGTTGTTTTAAAGTTTATCTACTTCTTTTTTCCATAAGCAAGAGAAACACAGATATGCACTCACAACAGAATGGCCACGCTACAATCTACCCCCCTTTTCAGCATGCCTGGCATGTTCAGGGACTTCTCCAGATGAGAAGCTGGAACCTTCCCATGTGGGTCAGCCTTGCAGAGCTGCATCACCACTATGCCGCCATCCAGCTCCCATGTAGCCGACTTCTGCTCTCTCCAAAGTAACAGGAAGTACATTCCACAAATAGCCCCATGCTCTGTGCTGAGGGACATGAAAAAGAAGCCCCTATTCTTATGGAAAAGACTAGCTCACCATGGCAGGGAGCGTACACCATGGAATCATCATTTAACAAGTACCAAATGGGAACAGACAGCGAGCACTGGAGAACGGCAATTGTCAATTGTTCCACCTCAGATTCAACTAGGGATCTTAAAAGTAAAGGTGCCTGGACCTCTCACCAGGTCCACTGTATCAGAACTGGGAAGTTGCAAAGTGTATGTGTTCAGACTGTGAACTCTGAAGTCCAGTTGCCTGAATTTGATTGTTGCCTCTGTCATCTATCTGTTGTCTGACCTTAGACAAATTGAACAGCCTCTCTGAGTCTCAGTTTTCTTATTGGACAAGGAAAATAGGAATATCTGTGTCACTAGATTATTGGAAGGATCAATAAAATAATCCATTCAACTAGTTCAGCATGTGGTGTAGTTACATGTTATTCATGTTTTTATGATTTCCATGGAGAGATGAATGCTCCTCGAGGTCTGGAAAGCACTGCTATGAAAAGAGGAATTGAGCACTGTGTATGCTGGAGTAAGTGAGTTTTCCTGTCTTTTTTTGGAGAGCTTTTTGCTATAGGGCATGTGTGCTCACCAGAAAGACAGAGAGAGACAGAGAGACAGAAAGAAAGAAATCACCCTCCAGGGGGGATGGCCACACCGCAATCCCTTCTCCTCCATTCTCCTCTCAGGATTTTGGGCACGCACGCACACATGCCCAGTGTGAGTTTAAGCCACCTGGTCCGGGACTCGAACTGCAGTCGACTACATGGGAGGAGTCCAGTGACATAGCCATTATGCTAACTGCTGGTCCCTGGAGAAAATGAGTTTTGAATTAGCTATAGGTTGCATGTGCTCACTGGAGAGAGACACAAAGAAACTGAGAAATCACCCCTGGGGTGGGGGGGGATGCCACAACAGTCTTTTCTCCATTCTCCTCTCAGGATTTGGGGCATGCACGCGTAGGCGCTCAGTGTGATTTTTAAGCTACTGGGTCCAGGACTCAAACCATTAAGTGGTCATGTGGGATCTAGCCACCTCCACCTCTGTACCACCTTCTGGCCCAATAAAGGTGACTTTAAGAGAGAAGAGTTAGGGACCAGCAGTTAGCGTAATGACTATGTTGCTGGCCGCCCATGCAGTTGACTGCAGTTCGAGTCCTGGACCTGATGGCTCAAACTCACGCCGGGCATGTGTGCGTACGTCCCCAAGATCCTGAGAGAAGAATGGAGGAGAAGGGATTGCAGCGTGGTCATCCCCCCTGGGGATGTGATTTCTCGCTTTCTGTCTCTCTGTCTCTCTGTCTCTTTCTGTCTTTCTGGTGAGTGCATGTGCCTATAGCAAAAACCTCTCCAAATAAATAAATAAATAAATAAATAAATAAATAAATAAAAGAGAGAGAGAGAGAGAGCACGTGAGAGAAGAGGTAAGTTCAGCATAAATAACTAGAGGAGGAAATTATGTCACTAATTATATAAATAGTTTTAAAAATCTTATAATGAAGTTAACAATGTTGGTTTTATTTAGCTAGCAACTTCTGAACTGACTGGGAAGGAATTATTAGCTCCCTTTTCTAAAGGAGAGGAGAGAGGGCACAGCAAGATTAAAAGACTTGCTGCTTGTCAGGGCTAAGACTCCACCGGGTCTGCCTACACCCACAGACCTTACACTGCACTTTAGTATCTCTGTGAGTGGGCAGGGGGGTCCTGGATACGGTGACAGAAGAGGTCATGGTTTCACAGCAGGGCCTGGTGAGCTGTCACCAGAGAGGCAGAAGGGAGCGTGAGGGGTGGAGGGAGTGCAGAGGAGGTTTGCACAGCAGATCCTCTTCTCAGGCTTGCAAAAAAGGAGAAGGAAGGCGTGTATGTGCAGGAAGCAATGTGTGTAAGATGTGCACAGCTGGGACTGAAGCTCTCTAGGACATCTCTTCTCTTCTGGAAGATGGGGATCCTCTGCTGAGCTATTTAAAGACATTTCCATTCAAGCTCTATTCATTTAAAGGAGTAGCTTGTATTCCGGGTAACTACGCTCTAAAATCAGGCTTCCACTCTCTGCTCTGGCCTTAACTTGCTTCATGACCTTAGGTGAATCACTCCATTCCCTCTGGGCCCTTTTCTTCCATCCATTTAATGAAATAAAAACACGCTTCAAAGAATTAGTACAAAAGAGAATAAGGAATAGAGCCTTGAGAAACATTGTTTAAAGCAGCACGGGAATAAAATGAAAGCTTTACTAGATTATTCCTGAGTACAGGTATCAAAAAGGAACAAATGTGCTATGAAACGTCTTTAAACTCCAAGTAACCCCTTATAATACAAGGTCCCAATGAAGTTTTATAGCCTATGGTCTGGAAAGTGCACATGGGATCCAGACTTGTACCCTCCATCGGTGACTGAGCACAATCATGGGCCTGTGTCTCTGGGACACTGCGAAAGAGACCAAGGTCAGCACTGTGGGAATGTCAATTACATAGACTACATAAAGACAGAGGGAAAAAATTGTACCCATAATTTAAAAGACATATGAATGTAAGTAATAACAGTAATAACACCCTATAACGTAGATGTTGTTTTATCTGTTTTCTAGATAGACAATTAAATCTCAGAGAGGTGAAAACATCTTGCACCTAGAGCCAGCAGGTGGCATGGAGGTTAAGGTGCCAGATTCCCACATAGCTGACTGTGGTTCAAGTTCCAGACCTGGCCGCTTGCTTTCTCATTTTCTCTCTCTCTTTCTCTTGTGAGTGCATGTACCATGTAGCAAGTTAAATAATAATAATAATAAATAAAATAATAAAAATAAAATAAATAATTCTTAAAAAACAATTTTCCCCAAGGTCATTTAGCTACTAAGGCAAGATTTAGTCTTGGCTCTCCCACCTCTCTTGCCTCTACTATTTTCCACAACAGAAGAGGTACAGAGCAGTCCCTGAACTATAGACCTTATTTAGGATGAGTAAAAAAACTGGGGGATATCAGGGAAATCTTAGGCTCAGATACAATTCAAGTTGTGCTTAGAGAAATGAGTAAGGTTCAGGCTCATGAAGATGCAGAGTGAAGCTTTTTCCAGACACAGAACAGAACAGTAATGACTTAGCAAAAGCTGCAACACTGTAAGGACAAAAGAATCACTTACGGAGACTCAGATTCCTGAAGACCAGTTCTAATGGGTAAGCACCACCTCATTATCAGTTAATGAACAAGACAGCTATCACAGCCTTCCCGTCCTCCCACAGTGGGATTCTAGGGTAGGGATTACGAGGCATACTTCGGCAATAGTCCCAATTACCTTTGAAGGGACCATCATGAGTTCTTTGAAGCTGACTGAAAAAAAATAATTAGAACTGAAAATCAGTAGCCCTGGAGAAGGAAGTTGGCTGGGAAACCCATTTACACTGAAGTAAGGGAGCACTCGTTACAGGCCCAGTGCTATGATAGGAACTTCCTTCTCCCTCACTGATGTGGGCTCACTTTATCCAGCAATGGGCCATGATGATGGGCCACTTTCCTCAGAACCCTCAAAGACAAAAGCCCTCCCCTCTTAGACCAGCACACTTACAGTAGAGGTTGGGGCATTCATCTAAAGGGAAGGTGAAGACGGGTTCCGCCAACATTACGATTTTGTAGAGAACTGATCCTGCTGATAATTGCCAAAGATCACTATGCCTACTGCTTTGAGTTGCCTCTAAGACTTCTCGAATCACGTGGGCGAAGCCTGAGTAGGACTTGGATGACCTCACTCGGGCGGCACTAACCTTGTTCCCGTTGTTGTACATGGCGACCAGGCAGTAGATATGGTAGATGTGGCCGCACCTGGACAGCTTTCCCACCAGGTCAGGCTTGACCGTCGGCTGTGGGCCCTTGTAGCCGGAAGGGGCTGTGAGGCGCTCCATGCAGATGGTGCAGTCCTGAGGGCAGAAGAAGACAGAGCAGAGGGGCTGTCAGCTCTCACCAGCCTGGGAGGCCAGAGCACCTCCACAGTGATGAGCTGTTACTACTCCATTGCTCACTATGGGGACCATCCTGGGCATTTCAAGGTGTTTAGCAGCATCCCTTGTCTCTACCTACTAGATGCCAGTAGACTCTTCCCCCTCCAATCATGACAGTCAAAAATGTCTCCAGACATGGCCAGGCATTTCCTTGGAAACCAAAATGCCTCTGGTTGAAAATCACTGGTTTATATCAAACCAAATTTATAGTGAGTCCCCTGGCTTAGCATACTGCTTTCCTTAAGTTAAGACTGTCACATTAAGGTAGCTTACAATCAACCCACACTATGCTCAACAGGGAGATGGGAGAGGTTACGCTGTAGCTCCAGCTCCGGACCAGGAACCTTGGAGCCCAGGTGTCAGTTCTGACCACCTCTGTACCATTCAGGGCTTAAGAGCTCCCGGTACATCCTGCAGGAGATCACAGCAGAGGAAATTTTGGCGGGTGATGGAGAGGATGAACTCTGCCACACTCCCCTGCACTCACCTCTTCTGGTGGGTGCCGGACTTTCTGCAGATACTTCTTCAGCACTTCTTCTGGGGTTTTACCTGTGGGGACAGAAAGATCAGTGGGCCAGCCAGGCAGAAATAACAGATCCGAAACCTTTCCACACTGGGCATGCTGGGGTGTGTGTGTGTGGGGGAATATTAGCTAAATTTGAAGCAAAGGAAAGGGGCAGAATATATACTGCACTTGGTGATGGGAACTGGAAGGATATAAGTTGCAGATGAGTGAGAGAGGTGGGTTGAAGATGGTAGGGGTATTTACTTGCCTTGACCTCTTGCTGTCACTTCCCTGAGATCCACCTGCCTATTTTTAACAAACCCACTTTTTTATTAAGTTATTTATTTCCTTCACAAGTGGGAAAGAAAGCACACTCCCAACAGGTTTTGATGTCATGATCAACCTCCAGCTTAGCCGGCCTCCAATAAAACGGGCACACATGCCCAGTGTACTCTGGGAAGTCTCTGGTCATGAACCCAGAACCTTCCCATGTACAGAGCATTGCGTTTTTATCACTGCATTATATGTGGCCCTCCAAAACCTACTTTTAAACTGAGATAGGTTGAATGGGTTTCTCTTCCTTAGAGAGGAGCTTGACCCTGCCCAAACCATCTGATGAGATAATAAAAACGTAAGTACTTTGTAAACTGTTACACAAGAAATAAGCACGAGACAATCTTACTGCATTCGTTTTACAATTTGCTAAGTATTGTCCCCATTTATAATGTGGCATCAAAGGGAAATTGTTTTCATGGGAAACTAGGAAGGTACAACTCAGAGCTTCAGCACAGTCTTCCTTGGCCCTGGACAGTGCTGGCACTGCCAGCTGACACAACCCAGTGGCAGCAAAAGGGAGATGCTCTGGGAAGCATTCTGGCAGGCTGCAATGATCTGGAACTAGAACCTTAAGAGGTAGACCAACCTGAAGGTAGAGGATGTGCTAAACAGTCTTTCAAGGAGGCACAGAAGAAAAAAAAAAAAAAAAGGTGCCACCTTGGAATACATTTTTGACTTCTCTAAGCTTCTGTTTTATCATCTTTTATCAACTATAAAATGGAGAAGAGTAATAGCACCCCCTCAGGTGGTTGCTTTGACAATTAAATGGCACACAGTCCTTTAACACTTTGCCAGATACGGGCCCATACGTGCTATTAATAACAACAGGAAGAGTAGGAAAGTGTAAAATCCTGTCACTTCCTATCAGTCTATGAGCAAGGCAATTGAGCTCATTTAAGCAGGGAAATTTTGATGGACAGGAAAGCCAGGACAAGGGTTTAAGGAAGTGAATTGTGTAACAGCCAAACACTGGGATATAGGTCCTTCCCTCTCGCTATCTTTCATAAGAATTAAGCTTTCATTAATTGAGAGTCTATTGCTTCCCAGACCCTGGCTAAGTGCAATATACAGACGACCAAATTTAAACTTCACAAGAAGCTTGCAAAGTGAAGGTTTGGATGGGAGGATGACCAAATCATCTAGTAACCAATCCTGGTAACCAGAAAAACAAGCCACAGAGCTGAGCCAGGATCTTAGAGTGCCAGGAAGGTCAAGTATTGACCCCTTAGTTGCTAGATTGTGGGCAGGGAGGAAGAGGCTCCTGAAGGAGGGTTTGAGTGGCCAAAGTGTCTGGAGGCTCCAAAGATGATGGCTACTTCCCAATGGTCATGGACACATTCCAGGACATACTTGCCAGCGATTGGCTGTGAGTATTTTTACCCTATAATATAGATGGGAAAACAGAGATTCCGTGTAGTTGTAAGACTTGCAAGGGACAAAGTTAAAAATTGAATCTAGTCTGTTTTGATTTCGACAGCAAAGTGACCTTTCTCTTCTAACATAAGGTTCTTTGTAACACAATTTGCATTTTTAGGTTTCTATATTTGTTAAACAGTCTTTCAAGGAGGCAAAGAAAAAAAAAAAAAAAAAAAAGGTGCCACCTTGGAATACATTTTTGACTTCTCTAAGCTTCTGTTTTATCATCTTTTATCAACTATAAAATGGAGAAGAGTAATAGCACCCCCTCAGGTGGTTGCTTTGACAATTAAATGGCACACAGTCCTTTAACACTTTGCCAGATACGGGCCCATACGTGCTATTAATAACAACAGGAAGAGTAGGAAAGTGTAAAATCCTGTCACTTCCTATCAGTCTATGAGCAAGGCAATTGAGCTCATTTAAGCAGGGAAATTTTGATGGACAGGAAAGCCAGGACAAGGGTTTAAGGAAGTGAATTGTGTAACAGCCAAACACTGGGATATAGGTCCTTCCCTCTCGCTATCTTTCATAAGAATTAAGCTTTCATTAATTGAGAGTCTATTGCTTCCCAGACCCTGGCTAAGTGCAATATACAGACGACCAAATTTAAACTTCACAAGAAGCTTGCAAAGTGAAGGTTTGGATGGGAGGATGACCAAATCATCTAGTAACCAATCCTGGTAACCAGAAAAACAAGCCACAGAGCTGAGCCAGGATCTTAGAGTGCCAGGAAGGTCAAGTATTGACCCCTTAGTTGCTAGATTGTGGGCAGGGAGGAAGAGGCTCCTGAAGGAGGGTTTGAGTGGCCAAAGTGTCTGGAGGCTCCAAAGATGATGGCTACTTCCCAATGGTCATGGACACATTCCAGGACATACTTGCCAGCGATTGGCTGTGAGTATTTTTACCCTATAATATAGATGGGAAAACAGAGATTCCGTGTAGTTGTAAGACTTGCAAGGGACAAAGTTAAAAATTGAATCTAGTCTGTTTTGATTTCGACAGCAAAGTGACCTTTCTCTTCTAACATAAGGTTCTTTGTAACACAATTTGCATTTTTAGGTTTCTATATTTGTCACTGGTTCACTTATACTTCTCAAGGTGTTTCCATTTGACCCAGACCATCCACTTTGGTATAATCACTGAAATCTACTAGTTAGGCTCACTGAGCAGATGCAGAAATTAAGACACAGAGTGTTCAGCCAGGGCTATGACCCTTGATGAAGAAGGAGCAGTCAAATCTTTGACTCCCAGGATCCCATAAGATAAAGAAGCTGGTACCTTTCTTGGCTTGTTTTTTGGTGGTCTTTCGGCTTGTGTTGGAAACTCCTGGAATGGACTTTATTTCGCTCTTGCTGACGGGGGGAGGGTGGAGGACCAGCTTTGGTGGCCTAGTGAGACACACAGGCAGCCCCGCTGCACTCATGAGGATCCCAGTGATTCCTGGAAAGGACAGGGCATGGTGAGGAAGAACGGAGGAATGAGCTCCCAACACTCCCCAAATCCCCCTGCTCTCTCTACCTGCTCTCTTCCTTTCCAGAAGACCTCATGATTCACCAACTCACCACGCCACCCTCGACTTTTCCCAGAAATGTATTTATTCCCTCATCTTCAATAACATGCTTTACTCTTAGCTGTGATTCTCCCCCAAACTCTGCCTTTCCCATGCAATTCCAAAAAAATCTGTTTGTTTTATTAACATCCGAATTCCTTTTTATAAATGCTCACTACCTATTGTATCACTCTGGTTTTGTTTTGTTTTGCTTTTTACCTTAAGCAAGAGCAGCCCAGTATTTCTCTTACCTGCCAGGGCAGGATTGACAGGACTGGACCCATTTAAGTTCTTCACTGGGACAGTGGGGACCCTGTGGATGGATGAGCAAACGCATTATTGTGTTGACAAGTAGGACAAAATAGACCAGTATTTAACTCTAGAAAGATGAAGTAAGTTCTCTTTCTAAAAAAAAAAAAAAAAGTTAATGTTTTCAGCAGAAAAGCGAGAGGCATCCCAAACATGGTCTTCATTGTGGTCCACCCCAACCAGACCAAATCTTAGACACGTGCTCACATTGGGAGTATACAGGGAGGTCTTGGGATGTTAACCCAGGATCTTCCCTTGTGGGTCCAGCTATTTTACTGCAGTACCAACACTTGACCCCCAAGATGGAGTTCATCTTAACTCTGCAGCCGAAGATGATATCCTCAACACGTGCCAGACCACGTCACTCTTCCACTCAACCTCAGAACTCAGTGTGGGTCCTCATTTCACTCAGAATCAAAGTCGAAGACCCAGCAAGGCCTACTCAGCCCTGCATGGTCTGCCAATACCCTTCACCCATCCCCCCATCGCTGGCCTCTTCTCATACTGCAACTCTTTGCTCTAGTTGTTTGGCCTATAAACCAGACATCTCCTGCCTCAGGGCATTTACGTACGCTATTCTCTCTTTGACATGCTCTCCGGTCAGATAACCGCTTACACCCACCCCTCTTACAACCCCTCGGTCTTGTCTCAAACTGTACCTTCTCAGTGAGGTGTCCAAGACCATCATATTTAATACTACTACAAGCTCTTCCATCCCACATGGGACTACCAAACCTTCTTACCCTGCTCTAGTATTTTCTTCTTTTTTCTTCCCCTGGCACTTATAATCTTTTCTTATTTCCCCATTCCTCCACGAGCTTTGTTTATTTATTTATTTTAAAATTTGCTATAGGGTCTGTGTGCTCTCCAGAGACAGAGAAAAAAGATAAGACTGCACTCCCCTCCACCCCCAAGGGCTGAATGACCTACTTCAATTCCTTCCTTCTCCTCCAGTCTCCTTTTGGGACTTTGGGCATGCATGCATAGATGCCAGGTGTGTTTTTCAAGCCACATGGTGGGGGACTCCAATCACATAGTTAGCCATATGAGATCCTGCAGCCTTAAACACCATGCCATCTGGCTGTCCGGTACTTATAATCTTTTAAGTAAGTTGCTACTTATTATTTTCCTACCTAGAATTTAAACTCTGCAAGGGCAAATATCTTTGTCTGCTCTGTTCAGAACCTGGCAATATTTGTAGAAAGCAAAAAAGTAAAGGAGCAAGTTCAAAACTGCATTACCAAAGAATCACCTAAAATGTTTTCAGAAAGAAAGGGCCAGGGCCGGCAGGTAGTGTGGTGGTTAAAGGACACCAGACTTCCATAAGGCCAACCGTGGTTCAAGTCCTGGATCTCGAGGCTGGTTTTCTCGTTTTCCTTTTCTTTCTCTCTCACTCTGTCCCTCTCTGGTCAAATTAAAAATAAATAAATAAATAAATAAAGTTAAATAAAATAATTAAAAAAGAAGAGAAAGAAAGGGCCCCCAGCTAGATGAGACTCTGCACCTAGGGAGTGCAAGAGTCTACATTTTCTCAAAGCTCCTGAGAGCACACAGATGTAGCCAATTCCCAGCTCCGCCTTTGGAAACCAGAGCTCCAACAGCTGTCCCCTCTCCCTTCCTCTGAGAAAGGCGGGCAGCGCTTCCTCCCCTTTTTGTCCTTCTGGAGAGGAAACGGCACAGCTGTCCTGGAAAGCTTTGGCCTCCAAGGCCTCCCACGGGATAACAGGAGACACGTGGAGGGCTCTTGCACCATCTCCTCTGCCACCCAGGTTTCCCAAGCTGAACTTGCAGAGGCCAGTGGCCCAGGTCACAGACGGCGCCAGGCACCAGACAGTCTCAGAAGTCAGCAGTTTGCTATGGAGGTAGGGCAGTGCTGGGAAAGCAAGAGGAGGGAGCGAAGAATTTTGTTTATTTGTCCATTTAAAAACGCTCCTGAAGGGACCAGGAGTTGGCGTAATGGCTATGTTGTTGGACTCCCCCGTAGTCGACCGGGGCTCGAGTCCCGGATCCAGTGGCTTAAACTCACGCTGGGCGCGTGTGCGTGCGTGCCCAAGATCCCGAGAGGAGAATGAACAAAAAGGGATTGCAGCATGGCCATCCCCCTGGGGGGTGAGTTCTCACTTTCTCCCTGTCTCTCTCCATCTTTCCGTCGAGTGCATGCACCCTATAGCAAAAACCTCTCAAAAAAAAAATACAAAAACAAAAACAAAACAAAAGCTCATGGAGCCCTTCTTTGTGACAGACGTTGTGCCAGGGACACAGCAGTGAGCAGAGCAGCCCACAGCCCTTCGCCCATGCCTCATGATTGTCAATGCGCACGGAGCTCGCCCCACCAGGAGCAATTCCAACTGCTCACAGCACACGAGCCCACCTGGTCCTCCCAATGACCTATGCTAGAGGCATTCCTATTAGCCCCATTTACAGGCGAAGAAGTGGAGGCCCAGAGAGGTTAAGCAAACTTGACAAGATCACACAGCTAAGAATTTGACCAGAAGCTCCAAAGCTTATTCACTGTGCCAAGCTCTTATGGCTATGTACTCCTCCAAATGCCCCTACATAGCAGATGAGAACACAGAGCTGAGTCTGATGAACAAGCCACCACCAGGAGAGAGGAGAGCTGGGATGGGACCTCCAGGTCAGCTCTAGGGTCTCTCTGGCCCTTTATGTCCCTGAAGATGGGTGCTCTCCAGTTATTCTGAGCATCCCGGGGCTTATGTTCCTGCCCAGGGATGACAATACACGCACCAGGGTGGAAAGGAGGATGTAAAAATAACAGATACAAGACTTCTTGTGTCTCAATAGATCATCAAAAGCTACTTTCCTCTGAAACTGTCCTCGGGATAATTCACATCGGCATGTGGGGAACGGAAAGCTGAATTTCCAACAAGAGCCATTAGACCAAGAAATGAGGAATGGACCTGACTCTGGACTCTGACCCTGTGCGGTGCCCTGCCAGGGGGCTAGGCGTGGTATGATGGCTGAGGAGGCAGGAGAGCTGGTTCCCAACCCTGCCAGCAGCACTTCATGAAGTCAGCTAACTTCTGAGCCTTGCTTTCTTATCTGTAAACCCGTAAGGGTCTTGGGTTAGAAGATGCCAGGGAGACTTCTCAATGAGTTCCTACCCCAGTACCTAAGAAAAAGGTGCAGCTGGAATCCCAGGTTCTCCACACAGGGCAGTCTCCTTGCCAGGTCTACCAGGAGAGGCTGAGGACAATAAGGCCTCCTGGGACCTGTTCCCCAGATTCCCACAAGGGGGCAGTACTCACCATCCAACCCTGCACCTGCCTTCCCCCTGGCCACCACCAAGGCCCCCACTCCAACTGATAAATGGCTGTGATCTGGGTGACAAAAGCCACCTTTGTTCCCACAAACTGGACTGGCAGGTTTCCACACCCAATCTGGTCAACCAGGAAATACTCCAATCCTCAGGGCACCAGACATCCCAGGCAGCCCAAGAACTGGGAACAAGGTCTGCCAAGAGGGAGGGAGGGCCTGCACATGGGTCGCAGAGATGTGGGACAACCATGGGGCTGGCTCATGGGAGAGGTACGTGTCCCTGCCATGTCAGGAAAGGGGGAACCCGCGGTGGGAGGACTTGTCACTTAGGTTCTGGATAGCCTGGGCATAAAGGGGACATTTCCTTTTGAAAGTCAGCATGGCATAACAGAAGCCTTTACAGGGTCAGGGAATCCTAGTTTCAGCCCAGCTCAGCACTGACTTGCTCTGTGCATTGGTAAAGCCACCCGGCCTCTCTGAGCCTCTGGGGTCATCACAGCTGAAAATAAGGCACCTTACATGCTTGTCTCAGGGAGCCCCCATGAGAATTTAGGATCTAGTAACATACCAAGTACATAGCTGAACCCTAAGCAAATGTGGGTGACTGTGAACACCTTTATTTCTCGATTGTAAAAGGTCTTGGACTTAACCGTCTCTTCCTGCTTTCATATTCCAATTTTCTCAGGTTCTTGAGAACATGGGTATCATGAAGTATCATGCTCAGTGCTGGGCAGTACCTGGGAGCTTGAGTTGGCAAAATCTGGTCACACCTTCTCCCTTTATTGGTTAAAATGAAAACTCTGGAGAACAGTCCATGTCATCAGTCACACCCTGCTGGGGCCCCAGCTATGTATGCCTGAGCCCTTCTGAGAACAACAGCTCAAGGGCAGGCATGCTTTCCACCTTCATCCTCCAGGTACTGCCACTTAGCCAAAGCTATCTGGCCTCACACTTGTTGGCCAGTCAGAAGATGTTCTCCTCCCCACTCCATTGGGCTCCCAGTTATGCAGGGTCCAAGTTTGGATTTCCACCCCTGAAATATAATACTAAGAAGGAGAAGGGCTAGTGAGGTGGCAGAGGAAGGGGTTGTAGGAGGCAGAATCTTTGCAGACACCAGGATGAGAAGCAGTGTTTTTCAGTTACCACCAACCCAGGAGTCCTTGGGTAGGACAATGGTCTTGTCTCTAAGGCAACCGAGGCCTGGCTGGAAGGCCTAGCTGGAGATAGTGAAGCCTCAGCTCTAGAGGAGAGGGTCAGGGGCGACTCCCGCCCTCCACCACACAGCCTCCCCCACTCCTCTTTAGAAACCCCCTGCTTGTATCTCTGAATAATTCACAGGATCTTTTGTTCCCCCCAAACCTTTCTCCTCATCCCACTTCTCCCGCCCTCCTGTCTTCCTTTTTTCCGTGGGAAAGTTGCTGGAAGAGGTCATGGGCAGAGAGAGGAGGGGGAGGGGCCTTGTGACAGAAGGTCGATGGGAGATCCAGACAAAGGGAATAAACACGCTAATTAAATGACCAAGAACGGCTGGAGAAGATGGCAGTGGGGGTGAGGGATGTGGTAAGAGGTGAAAAGGAAAGGACTGGGCAATAGAGAGGGGTGGGCAGGGGCCTCCCTTGTCAGGAAAACAGAACGGAGGAAAAAATAAAACAAAAACTTGTTTCTATAGCCTTTTGAAACTGCATGGCTTGGCCCTCCACCCATACTGGAGCTCCAATGCTATTGGTGTGTACAGAGAATAAAGAGGAGAGATAGAGAGCTGCCAACTTCCTCAATGAGACACAGAGATCTGGGAGCTTCTCTCTCCCTCCCTCTCTCTCTCTCTCTAATGGCCTGAGGTCACTTGGCATTTGTCAAGGGCACCAGGGATGAGGTAGGGTAGATCCTGCTCACATTTGCCTTCAATTCAACAACTACATGGTGCATATTCAACAGCTTCCTGTTAACAATAATAGAACCAACAATAACAACAGCTAGTACTGATAGAACTCATTGTGCAAGCGCTGGACACTCCCACATGGTCAACCTCAATGAGACACAGAGATCTGGGAGCTTCTCTCTCCCTCCCTCTCTCTCTCTCTCTAATGGCCTGAGGTCACTTGGCATTTGTCAAGGGCACCAGGGATGAGGTAGGGTAGATCCTGCTCACATTTGCCTTCAATTCAACAACTACATGGTGCATATTCAACAGCTTCCTGTTAACAATAATAGAACCAACAATAACAACAGCTAGTACTGATAGAACTCATTGTGCAAAGTCTGTGCATTGAATAGCTCATTTCATCCTTATGTCAACCCTAGAAGGAAGGTACTGTTACTATCCCATTTTATAGATGAGAAAACAGAGGCAGAAGATGCAAAACTTTACCCAAGTCACATAGCAAGGAACTTGGTTTCAAGTCCAGGCAGCCAAGCTCCGGAGGCAGTGTTCTCATCACCATTCAAGCCTCCCTTCTCCATGCCGGCCATCTCGCTGCTGCGTGGCAGCGTGGAGAAATTAAATCCTGGTGTGTCTTAGTCACCTACTCCTCTCTCTCCATTATTTCTGCCAACTCAGAGAAAGTCATGAAAAATCTCATGCTTCTTCCCAGCATTTCACCAGCCATAAATTGTCTTCACATACAGTGAGGCAGAGCTGGGCTCATTGGCCAAAAGAACCGTGGTCAGGGGACTAAAATCTGGGTCCCAACCTCTACTCTGTAACACAGGAGCTGGGTGGCCCTCCTGGGGGAGTTAATTCCATTGCCAAATACTTGCATTGCAGAATAAGAAACTGGGACAGTCCCAGCACTGCATTTGGTAAACTGCCAGATGTGGCCTACCAAGTGGCAGAGGCAGGAGTAGAGGCCGGGCCTCGGGATTCTATTACTCCTCCCATTCTGTCATGTACCCTCCTTCTTTTCTCCTCCTGACAGTAGCTGCTGCTGCTGCTTCTTCTTTCTTTCTTTTTTTTTTTTTTAAATTTTTGCCATAGAGCCTGTGCGCTTGCTGGAGGGAGACAGAGAGAAAAAATGAGAAATCTCTCCCCAGGGAGAAAGGCCATGCCACCATCCCTTCTCTTCCATTCTCTCCTCAGGATTTTGGGCACGCACACACATGCCAGTGTGTTTTTCAAACCATTGGTCCAGGACTCGAACCACAGAGTCAGCCATGTGGGATCTAGCACTTTAGCTACCATGCCTACTGCTGGCCCAACATTGAACTTGTATGCAGAGATTCTGCTAGATATTGATGGCACTTCTTCCAGGCAGCCTAGATTATCATACCCAACTCTAAAACCACTCTGACCAACTGGGGCACAGGGGCTGCAGGTAGAGCTGGGCTCCCCTGGAGAAAGGGAAGATTGGGTAGATGCCAGGGGCTGACAAGAAACCAGGGGTTGGCAGGAACTGTGTGAACCTGGGTCTCTCCCACTTTACAAACAAGAAGATCATAAAAAACAACAGAACCTACAATGTCACCAGGTTGTCACAGGAATAACTGACTTGAGGCATGGAAAGTGCCTGGCACATTAGACTCATTAAGTGCAGGCTGTAGTCTAATCTGGAATCACCCCTCCAGCTTCCAGAGACACCAAAACAAAGAGACTAACCCTCCTTTGACACCTGCTATAGGGGAACTGCTCCAGGGACTTGGTGGAAACTCCTGCTGCAGAGTTAGAATCTGGGCTAGAACCAGATGGTGGGGGAGCAGTAAAAATGCAACTTCCTATGAAGCAATTCTAAATGGGAAGGTTCTCAGTTCAAGCCCAGAGATCTTTCTCAGTTCATAGGGCTCATGTATGTGTCCCTAACCTGGGGTAGCTGAAAGGCTGGGGTTGGACCGTGGCATCCAAACTGTGTTGGAGCTGCTGCCTCTCTCTCTCTCTTTTCTCTCTCTCCTTACCCATGGAAGAAATAAATAAACTTTACTTTAAAAGAGAAAAAGGAATGTGAGCTCTAGTGCCAGACTTCCTAGAATTTACACCCTAGTGTGGGCCAATAATTCATGATGTGCTCTGGAGCAAGTGAACCTCTACTTTCTTCACCTGTAAAATGGAATAATAATGCCTAATTTGTAGAGCTGTTAAGAGGATTGAGATGAGAAGGCCCCCAAACTGGAACATAGTGGGAGCTCAGTTAATGTGCCCTACTATTACTTGGCATGCATGATCTCCTTTAATCCTGTCAGCCATGCTAGCATGAGTATTAAAGCCAGGATTTACAGATGAGGATCTTAGGACTTCCAATGTCAAGATCTTGCCCCAAATGTGTGGCCAGTAAGAGGAAGGCCTAGAATCTGGATCTGTTGGAGCCCTAAGGTCAAACCTTCCTCACTCCCACACCTTGCTGCGTCTGGCCTACAACAGCCTCTGCTCTGGATGCCCAGGAGCTTAAGCATTTCCAGCCCTCCCTCCTCCAGCCCAGAAAGTCTGCTGTAGTCCATCTCTGACATAGTAAACGCTCCCAGGTAGCCGTGGAAGCACCTACCCAGAGGCGATCAGCACCCGGGACTGGGCGATGGCCAGCCGCTGCAGGTTGGTACGACTCAAGGTAGCCAGCGCCACCCTTCCGGTCTTGCCGTTGGCTCCCGGGGGACTGGCAGGAGACCCTGCAGTTGCCCCAGCCGGTGTGCTGGAGGCTTGTCTCCGGATCACCTGCGTCGGGGCGGGCTTCACCGGGCCTCCTCGGATGGTGCCTGTGCTGTCCAGCTGCGTGGCTGCAGAGCCTGGTGGTGCGGGCAGCTTGACCACTCCAGAGGAGGGCACGTTCTTGCGGGCTGCGGGGGGCTGCAGAGGCCCTGTGCTGCCGTTGACCACAGCTGCCTTAACGCTCATCACCAAGACACACTGCGGGCAGGAGCAGGGTGGTGCAGGGGGCGAGGCGGCGGCCGCAGGACTGACTGGCCAGGATTGCGCCTTCGGCAAGGTGCCAGTGACCATGGGGTAGATGAGGTCCAGTCGTCGGCGCACGCGGCGCTGGCGCTGGGTCTGCCGGTTGATCTGGCCCATGGTGCTGAAGTCGATGACGTAGCTAAAGCCGATGGAAGTGAGGTCGATCCAGGGGTGCTGCTTCTCGTAGGCATGCTGGATAGTGATGCTCACCTCCATGTCGTAGGGTGTCCAGGAGCCATTGTCGTTCTCCCACTCCCACACCACGCCCTTCCCAGGGGCCGAGGACGGGTCATAGTAGTTGCGGCGAACTGGGCGGAGGGTCCCTGCCGAGTGGGACAGAGGAGAGGTCAAGGTCGGTGTGGATTTACACTGCATTGTGTTACCTAATAGGCAATCATTACATTCCTCCTTCCGTGTGCTGGGCACTATGCTACCTGCTGAGGAGTCAGCTTTGAATGAGACTCATTCCTGCCTTCAAGGAGTCTGCTTTCAGACCAGGCTGGAAGCAGGTCGGGTACAACCTGAGATTGAGGCACGAAGGGAGAGGAGATGCAGGAAGAGCACGAAGGGAGAGGAGATGCAGGAAGACCGTCCCCTGGTGGAGAGTCAGGCCAAATTAATTCACTTCCTAGTGACCACAGACCCTGTCAGCCTCCCTTTCTCTCCTGGGAACCAGGCTAACTCCTTCCCAGGATTTTTGTGAAAATTAAATGTGACTCACTTATTCATTCAACAAACACGTATTTGTACATGCCCGATAATAGATTCCGTGCGTGCACCCTATAGTGTGCAGTAGGCATATAAAGCCCTTCACAGCAACAGGGGCTCCAGAGGACAGGAACACAGGGTTGTGGAAGCCCAGAGCAGAGAGCACAGACTGCCTCCACTGGGAAGGCTGCCCAGAGGCAGTGGTCATGGAGAGCCTGTCTCGACAGGTGTAGTAAAATAAATAAATAAATAAATAAAGATGACAAGTTCATATGAGAAGGAAAATCAGGTTGAGAGTGTTCATCATATGTCACAATACTAAATCATATGTCAACCACAATAGCATTCGCAATGGTCATGAGAATCATTTTACATGTCACAATACTAAATCATATGTCAACCACAATATTATTTGCAATGGTCATGAGAATCATTTTACATATATCTAACATCTTTCTTGTAAGAAGCTCAATCTCTCCTAAAGATAAGATTGTCTTAGTTTTGACAGTCTAACTGTAAAGCAGGGAAGAGGCCAGGGTTATTACAAGGCGGTATAGAAAAAAATGAGCTAAGAGGACTGGGAAACCAAGCTTGTAACTGTTGCCCTGGTCTCTTCTACCTACCCCAAACCTGAATCCAGACTCATCCCTAACCACGGCTCATTTCATGGTTATCCACATCAAGGCTCAAGAAGCCTGGCTCCCGGCAAGATGGGAAGGCTCAGGAGGGCTCCAGGGGTGCTGGGTCTCTGCATCTGTCAGCTTAAGCTCCATCCATCAAAGTGGTGGGAAAAGGCTCCCCTTCTCCGGCCTCTGACCCACCCCCTCCTCCAACCAAGAGGCAGACACCAAGACTGGGGACAGAATCCCATTCAAGAGGGGAAGAAAAGGAACAATGGCTATTCAGGCCTTTGCCAGGGTCATAACCCGCCCCCCACCCCATCTCCAAGCCCCTTAATGACCCAAAACATCAACATTCAGAGGCAGAAGGGAGAGGCAGAACAATTCCCTATTCAGCACCAGGGCCTCTGCTGGGGGACATGGGGTATCGGAATGGGAGGAGGAGAGGGGAGTGGGCAGTAATTCTCTGGTTAGCCTCCATTTCCTTCCTAAGCAGGCAGCTTGCTGGAGAACAAAGAGCTAAGTTCAATCTTTGGGTCCAGCAGGTTCCATCACTTTGAGCTGAGTGATTAAGCCTCAGTTTCCTCATCTGTGTGTGTGTGTCCTGGGTAGCTACTTCAAAGAGTGGATTTGAGGATTAAATGATGAATGAATATAAAACTGCAAAATAGCACCTGTCCCATGGAAAGTACTCAAAGAGTTAGTGATTATTATTGTAATCTAGTTTCTCTTAGCTGTCTAAGTAGGATGGAAAAGTCACAGAGAAAGTTTCGTTCAGGACATGCAGGGTGTGTGTGTGTGTGTGTGTGGTAAGTAGGAGAGAAGAGTTTCTATGAAATTCATATTTGAGCAATATTTATTTCTTACAAAGCACTTCACACATCCTGTATAATCTTCGTGGCAATCCTGTGAAACATATTTCGCAGTTGAAAGCATTAAGTTTAGAGAGATTCAATGTCACTCTCTTATATTCTCTCCAAGAAAGCAGGGACAATACACTTAACCACTTCACATAACTGTGCTTAAAAGACATTTCTTTTTTTTTGGGGGGGGGGAGAGGTTTTTGCTATAGGGCGTGTGCGCTCGCCAGAAAGACAGAAAGAGACAGAGAGACAGAAAGCAAGAAATCACCCCCCAGGGAGGATGGCCACACCGCAATCCCTTCTCCTCCATTCTCCTCTCGGGATCTTGGGCACACACGCACATGCGCCCGGTGTGAGTTTAAAGCTCCAGGTCCGGGTTTTTGGGGGGGGGGAGAGGTTTTTGCTATAGGGCGTGTGCGCTCGCCAGAAAGACAGAAAGAGACAGAGAGACAGAAAGCAAGAAATCACCCCCCAGGGAGGATGGCCACACCGCAATCCCTTCTCCTCCATTCTCCTCTCGGGATCTTGGGCACACACGCACATGCGCCCAGTGTGAGTTTAAAGCTCCAGGTCCGGGACACAGTTAACTACATGGGAGTCCAGTGACATAGCCATAACGCTAACTGCTGGTCCCAAAGACATGGTTTTTACACTAGTTACTGTCAATCCTGGAGATACCTAAGAGTTGTCCTGGGACTCCTGGGAACTGTGTCATGGCTCTGTAACACACCTTTGCAGATTTCTTTTCCTCAATTCCCTGTCCTTTCCTCCACTCCCTGTGAAACAGAACATTTATCCTCATGCATTCTCTGAGAGTTCCTTTCCCCCTCTCCTTGCCAGTTCCCTTCTGAAATACTGAACTTTGCAACTTTTGCCTGGTAAAATTCTCCTTATCGTTCAGGTGCCATTTGCTACCCATTTTTTTGAAATGTTCTCCCAGCCCAGGCCCCATGGGCAGTGTAGGGTGCATATCTTGACTATGCCAGATGTACACTGAGGTTTGAACACCTTTCATGAGGTGCCTTAAGTGGGTCAGGGATACCACTACGTAGCTCCTTGCATTCTAGTGCCTGGTGTGGTGTCTGGCAGTTACAAGGACTTGATAAACTGTGCTGTAATTTATTCAAGACTTCTGACTACTTTGACATTTAATCATTTATCATTGCTGAGTACCTGTCTAGCTGCTGTGAGACATGCAAATAGTCAAGCATTCCTCAAGTAGCTTACAGTTTAAAACAGAGTTAGAAGACAAGCATGTGAGTGACTATGAGTCAGAATGCGCCACAAGAGAGATGATAACAAAATTCAAGTCGGCAGGAAATCTGATTACACCGCTTCCCTGCCGAAATCCCTTCCAACTTCCCCTTATGTCAGGACCAAAATCCCCTCCACTTACCAACCTCCGTGAACCCTTTGCACCTAGCGCACCTGCCCACATTTCCTGCCCACATTTCCAACACACCAGCGTTCTTTCCCCATCGATCTTTCCCCATCGTCAGGTTTCTCTGGTTCCAGACGTCTTAGAAAGGTTGATCCCTCCCCCAGACACTGTGGCATCCTCTTCACTGCTCATCCTTCAGATTAAAGATCATTTCGTCAAGGGAGACACTTTGGGCTGCCCTGACCAGGTCAAACTCATGTTCCTTTTTTTTTTTTAAATACTTTTATCTTGATGTGCAATTACACACATGTTTGCATGGTTAATTTAGTATGTATTTGTCTCCCTCACTAGACTCTCAATCCCATAAGAACAGGCATCAGGGTGTTTGTTTGTGGCCGTTTTTCCCATGCATGGCATGTCCTAGGGGATATTGATTGAGTAAGTGAAATAATGTCAATTTGGAGAGCATTTTGTGAAATGGGTAACAAATGCTTAGGACCTGGATGACAGAGAATTTCAGCAGGCAAAAGTGGCAAAGGACAATATTTCAGTAGAAACTCATGAAAAGTTAGGGGAAAGATGTCAAGGAATTCCAAGGCAATACAAGAAGATAAAAGGGCCTCTGTCTGGCAGGAACAGAGGAAAATATAAGGCATAGAAGAAAGGTACGTTATAGACAAGTATTACAGGCACAGAGGCCTGGATGCCACGCTGCCATGCTTTAGTTCGTTGGCAATGAGGAGCCAGAGAAGTTTGTTAAGCGAAGTGATGAGATACAGAAGTGCTCTGTTAATTAGTTCCGGGTAAATGCAAGTGTTGGCAGTGAAAACGATCAAGACAAGACTGGCTCTAGAGAGACCCTGCAGAGGTGAAATGAGTAGGACTTGACTACGGGCAGCTGAATGCTTTCTAAATAAAGTTCCAGGACTACCTCCTTCAAAATCTCCCGGGCTACAGATAAACAATTCCCTTGGGATTTATGGGTCAGCATCTCTAGTGAGTGGGCCTGGGAATCTGATAAGAATGACCACCCAGAGTTTCTAGCATGTACTCCCAAATTTCAACAGTGCTGGGCCATATGGTCTAGTGCCTCTACATACCAGGCACCTAAAACAGACGCTGAATGATGGAATGAGTCCCAGAATCCTGAGGCTTTGACCTCAGAAAAGTAGTAAAATGGAGCCACCAATCAGGCACAGGGGTGTCAGGAGGAAGAGCTGGATTTTGGAGGGAAAGTTGTTGAGTTTGTTTTAGTCCTCGAGAGTAGTTACAGACAGTAAGACATCAGAACCAAAGTTCAGGACAAGCGAGAGTTTTCATTCTCTGATTATTTTTTAAATGTACTAGCTAGCCCCGGACTTCTCTAGAATCAAGACCATTTAGTTAGATAATCTGAGGTAATGTCATCTTATTCTAAGGTACAGTGACCCAAGGAAAGGGTTCTAATAGGATAGGGATAGAGGGGGTTTTATGAACTGTAAAGAAAGAAAGAGAAGGAAAATGGGCTTTTTCCTAACCACTTAGACACCAGCATTCCAAAGTACTCAAAATGTTTTGGCTCCTGGGAAATGGGAGGCAATGCCTTCTATTCATGACCTGAGGTCTCTAGGGCGTGTCACTCACATCTATGCAAGGGACTCACTGCTGTTAGAGCATGCACCGTGTGTCCAAAAGATTCCAGGCCT
This sequence comes from Tupaia belangeri chinensis, assembly GCF_000334495.1. Lineage (NCBI taxonomy): Eukaryota > Metazoa > Chordata > Mammalia > Scandentia > Tupaiidae > Tupaia > Tupaia belangeri. The sequence goes on along the minus strand of NW_006159688.1, from coordinate 154,761 downwards.
CTCTTACTAGTGTTTCCCACCCTCACTAGAATGCTCCACAGACTTGCATGTTCTGTTATTGCCATTTCTACATGCCTGCAACAGTGCCTGTATGATATAATGGTTCTACAGCCATTCACCGACTGAAGGAGTAGGACATGGGACATGTGACTCAAAACCTCCACTCTGCTATTGACTAGTCATAACCCCCAACCAACTCGAACTCTCAACTTGTTTCTTCCTTATAAAATGGGAATAAAAATAGGCTCTTCCTAAGACCGTCCTGAGGATTAAAAAAGATAATGTGTGCAAGGTGCTTGGCGCAATGCAGACGCGGTGCATCTCCCATACTGGAACTACCATACGGTCGTCACGGGGTCTGCCTAGTCCACTTCCATGCTCACACAGGGTAGCGGAGCCTAAAAATCAGCTCAATCCTTAAGTCAAACCCACTGTCTACCTTAAAGACAAAAAGGAAACAAAACTTGCACAGAATACTCTGGGCTGGAAAGAACCCTTGGTCACAGCATATTGCTGCGTCTTAACATCATCACAGGTGCAGGGACCAAAGCCATTCACCTGCTGATCTGAGTGATGGAAGGAAAGAAAAAAAGGAAGCAGAGAGTCCTGGAACTGCTCTTCTACAGAGGAAAATGAGGCCCAAGCAATTAAAGGTCTTGTTCAAAGTCACATAATAACCAGCGAGTCTGAGACGACACCTCCAGTCATGTCTCCCATTCCTAGTCTGGATCTTCCCCATTCTGCTCCTGGGGCCCTGCAGTTGGCCAAATTGGGAGTGTTGGAAGAGGTCCGGGAAAGTGATACTCTCTAGCCACCTTTCTACAACAGGAAAAAAGGCAGCCCCTTCCTCTCTAGCTCACCGTTCCCATCCCTTCTTCCAGACTTTCTAGCCCCAAAGGCTTAGAGATCAACACAGAATGCAAATGAGTTCACACCCCTCGCGGACTGATAAAGAAGGGCCCAGGGCAAACATTGGCGGCCAGAAGGGTGTCTGCAACCTCCCAGCCATCTCCCTGGAGACAGACTAGATGAGGCCAGGAGCCCAGGGAAGTGGAGAGACCGAGGACCTGCTCAGAGCGAGGCAGGCAACTTCTACAAAGACAAACACCCACATGGGGAATGTCCCCAGACAGAGCCCCCACATAGAAGAGGCAACAAATAAAAGAGAGGAATCGCCTCTGGGCAGGGGACTTCCAGCTCTCTTTTGTTTATAGGAATGTTTCTGGTTCCCAGCTTTAAACTATGGCTTGGGATGGTGGGAAATTTAATTAAACATTGCCAGGGCTTGGCTAAGGTTGCCTGGGAGCTGGTGGCTTAGCGTTCTTACCCTGTTACAGCCTCATCATTGAGCTACAGTGAGAGGAACTGAGTGTGTCTTGGTGAAGAAGGTGGAGGCTCAGAGCTCTCAAAGTCCTGGAACTCAGACTCTATTCTATTCTGACAAGCTCCTTGACAGGCCCGTGGTCCTGAAAATGCAGCCCTGTACCTTTAGCATCCAGGACAGGGCCAGGTTCAGAGAAGGGGGCTTGCTCAGAGGAGAGAGGTAACCAACTGACTGTAGGAAAGTGGATGGAACCAAAACAGTCTGAGTGAAAAACACACCCTGAAGCTATCTTTAAAATGATCCAGAGCTGGTTCTCTATCTCCATCTCAAAATCCAGAGAGCCCCAGGCTCTTACTAAACTGCCAACCACCGGGCAGTAGGTTAGCCTATCCTCATGGTAAGTGTGATCAAGACCATGGGGAAGGAGCTTCTTTCAGTCCAGTTTGCTCTATAACTTTGCTGCTGTCAAATAGTTCTGCAGGTCAGGACTCATCCTAGGTACCCCCAAAGACTATAACTTTGCCCCTCTCAAATGTGAGAGAGGTTTGGACCTTCCTAACACCTGAGTGGCTCTCCATACGCTGCAAAGATTTAGTCCAAACTAAAAAAGCTAAAACCTAATCGTTTTTGTTTTTTGGTTTCTTTTTTTGTGTTTGTTTCAATTTTGAGTGAGACTTGAATTCCCTGCCAGGTTCCTTAGCTGCTAGTCTCCCTGGTCCCACCTTCGGGGCTCAGGTCTCCAACATAAAAGCACCCTCCACTCTTGCCCATCTGATGTCTCTACCCTCCCTTCCACAATCTATCCCTTCCACAAGCTGTACAATTAATTACAATCTCTCCCTCCCTTCCAGCCACGCTCAGTCCTCATTTTCAATCTTCCAACTTTCTTCCTTATTCTGTCATCCTCCCAGTCCCTCTCGCTCCAAGTCCCTCCCTTCTCCACCAAGGGTTAAGCTCCTCCAGATGCTAATATTACCAGAATCCTTTCCCCCAGAAAGCTTTACTCAATCACCCAGTGTCTGCAGAGTCAAAGAGGTTGTTGGGAGTCATGACTAAGATGGGGGTTTGAAAGTGGAAAGATACCCCTTTCCCATGACAATCCAAATTAGCACACAGGATGTGGGGGCTTTCCAAGGAAGCTGAGATGCCCTGCTCAAACAGCTGTTCTCTGAGCCATGGAGCCGCCTCATCATCTTCTCAGCACTCCCCTCACTACACCTGCTCTCCAGCCTCCTTGGTTACACTCATGGGACAGCCAGCCAGAATTCCAGACCTCACCCCCTCACCCCGCGTCACTGAGACATTACTGGGGAGATGGAGACTTGTCCCAGGTCATCAGTTAAGCCTGGATACGCTGAACCGAGCAAAAGAGGTGCAGCCATGTCCTTCTCCTCCCTCCTGCAATAGCCCGTCCCCCCACCCTCACCCCCCTGACCTCCACTCTGCAAGCTCCCTTACTTTTTCCCTCCTGGAAAGGCTGGTTAGCTGGGAAGTCAGGGTGAGGCTATAGAGTCAACTTTAGTCTCATGAAAAGATAGGAGTTCAGCCCTCTGGGAAGGCAGTGTCCATCATAGTTTGAGGAGGAAGCTGGCTAGGGGACAGTTTCTCCTTAGGAATGTGCCTCCTCCTCCTCCAGGGACAAAGGGAGGGCCTTCCCTGCCAGGCATTCCAGAGCTGCAGCCCTCCCCGCCTCTCTCCATCTGCTCTGGCCTGTTGCTTCAGTGCTTGGAGTGATCAAGCAGAGGCATTTGCCCATGCCACAGCATCCAGGCTTTCTCATCTCTTAAAACCCCCCAACTCCATCTCTCATCCTCAAGAGGACCCAGCCTCTCCCATGCTAGACTGTAGCTACAGCTTCCGGAGTATCTCTTATCTCCCCTCCCCTCCTCCCTCCCTGTTCCCAAACCCTGGACCCAACTGCGGGAAAGCATCCCACATAGGAGGGGCAAAGGCAGTAAGTCTGGGGGTGCGGGGAATACAGGCAGTTCCAAGCGTGCCCGAGGCATAGCAGGGTCAGTCGAGGTGTTAAGCAGCCGGGAAGGGGATGAGGATAGGAAGCTCTTCCTGGAGAGAGGCTGGGATTGCGAGTGGTCTGGCGCGGCCCCATAATTTCTGTGGAAGGATTTAACAACACAAGCGCTGAAAATGGGGCGTGAAAGGCTGGTTTTCACCCGCTAGGTTGAAGCTGGGTTTGCATAACCACAACACCAATACTACAATATTTGCATAGACGTTTATTTGGGGTCAGGGATCTGGAATCCTAAAAGAATTAAGGGGTGAGCCTCGACCATCACCTCTTGGCACTGAAGCGCCCACTGGGTGGGTCAAGGTGGGCTCCCGAGGCGGGAGACCCCAGGGCAGGCAGGGGTGGCTCACCTGTGTCTTGGCGGAACTGGTTCATGGACTGCAGGTCGATGATGTAGGGCGCCAGACGGCTGTCCACCTGGCCCAGCACTACGCTGCCCCCTGCGCGGGGACCAGCGCGGACCACCGCCTCGATGTGGTGGCTCACGGCCGGGCTGTAGGGACGCCAGCGGCCGTGCTCGTTCAGCCATTCCCAGACCACCACTGCCGAGGCCAGGAGCATGGCGAG
>NW_006159688.1:139466-150577 GCF_000334495.1 Tupaia belangeri chinensis | reverse complement strand
GAGCTGACAGCGAGGCAAGGACCGAGCCCTCGCACCAGTTGCGCCTTGAGCTCTGCAGACGCCGGGGTGGGATCTCGCCGCACTATCGCGCTCGGAATGGCACGCTCTGTTCTCCTCCCCTCTCCCTCCCTCCCCACCCTTTCTCTGCACGAACTGCAGCCGCCGCCGCGGGGAGAGCTCCCCCTCCCTGTGGCTCTGCTCACTAGCTTCCAGAATAAATCGCCCCTCCCAAACTGGGCGCTGATGCAAACCCGCGCCCGCTGGGGTTTCCCCATTCCCTTGATGCTGAGAAGGGACCCGCCATGACACGGTCCCGGGACCGTCGCTGTTGCCCGGCTGCAACTTTGACGACTCCCTCCCAGAAACAGAATTTTCCTTTTCTTTTGATACAGCGTGCTCAGTGTCCGCAGCGCGGGCGTGGAGACGTGCGGTGTCTCCGATCCGCGCACGCACTCACACACTCACAACTGCGCGCACACACGCGCCCACACCCCCCAGGCCCTCTTCACTCCGACGGGTATTACCTCATCTTCGCCAGCATCTTTAGCTGTCTGTCAAGGATGCAGAAGCCACGCCCCCTGACTCCGAGGGCGAGTTCCTGGAGCTCATGCGCCCCCTGCTGGCTCAAAGAGTCGAGTGCCGGTCAATGGCCACGCACTTGTTACTGCTCAGCTGCAATCTCGGCTAATGGGATCAGGTCCCTCCTGTCATCTGTGCAAGCGAGCGAATGTGGTGCTTCTGGTTCAGTTCGACGTCACTAGAGTCAAGCAGACACATGCTAAGTTGATTTGGACAAGTTATCTAAACCATAGCAATATCATATAATCTTATGTTTTAGGTTTATTTTCCGCTTTCTCTCTCCCATTAGCCATTCATTCTTTCTGCCATCCTTGGCATATTCCATCTTTTTCTATCCCTCTACTCTTACTTCTTTTTCCACGGAGTCGTAAATAGAAAGCAAAAGTGTCAGCTCCTCACTTCTCCAGGCCTCAAAAAGCTCGAGGCTCAAGAGATCAGTGAGCTTGGTTCTTTCTGGTTCCCTGGCCTGGTATCACCTCTGGGATTTCTAGTCAGCCTCTCCCTTAAAAGTAATCTCCCAATCCACCTCAACCGACACTGTTTGATACAACATCAAATTTCAGAGTTTGAAGAACAAAAGGAAAAGGAGTTAATGGTTGTTGATGAATCCCACCAATGGGCATTTTAATGCTCATTTTACACATATAAGGTATAGGGAATTTGAACAGTTTCCCCTAGCTTTTGAAGGATACTTTCCAAAGCTCATGGAACTTTTTAAATAGAATGAAAGTTCAAGTTTATTTTGGTGCATTAAAAGAAATCCTTACAAAGCTTTAAATTTACTCAGAGGGAAAACCAGTGTTTAAAATGTAGCTGGGCTGGACCCCAAAATATTGCCTGTTTCATAATGCATGTTACATGACACAGAGGTGGTGCGGTAAGTGTTCAGTGTGAAAGAAGGGAAGGGAGAGAAATGAAGATAGGATGCCCTGAGAGAGAAACAAAAGAATAGAAGAAAAGATCCTCTAAAATCTTCTAGAGTCATTATTACTTTCAGTTAGAAGACAAGAGTATGAAGACTCAGGAAACTTCTTTGTAGTCAGGCAAGGCATGGATCCAAAATCAAATAGTAATGATTAAAGGGGATGCTGGAAGTACTAAGAAGAAAACGGCACCTGAACAGCTAAGTCAGGGACTAAGTCAGAAATTCCTAAGGGAAAAAAAAAAAAAAAAAAAACTAAAAAAAAAAAAAAAACCTAAATAAGGTAAGAGGACTACACACAAATATTAGGCTGTTTGAAAGATAATTGATGCTGGGACCAGCAGTTAGCTTAATGGTTGTGTCGCTGGACTCCCATGTAGTCAACCACGATTCATGTCCCGGACCCGGTGGCTTAAACTCACACCGGGTGTGTGTGTGTGTGTGTGTGCCCAGGGTCCTGAGAGGAGAATGGAGAAGGGATTGTGGCATGGCCATCCCCCCTGGGGGGTGATTTCTTACTTTCTGTCTCTCTGTCTCTCTCTGTCTATCTGGCAAGTGCACGCACCCTGTAGCAAAAACCTCTCAAAAAATAAATAAATAAAAAGAAAGAAAGATAATTGATGCTATAGTTTGAATGCCACTCCAATATTCATGTTGAAATTTAATTGTGGAGCCAACCTTATGACCTGGTGGTTAAGGGGGTCAGATCCCACACAAACCATGTGATTCAAGTCCTGGACCCAATGGCTTGAGAAACACTGTGCATGTGTGTGCATGTGTGCTCCAGATCCTTACAGAAAGGAGAAAGGGAGAAGAGATTGCATGAAGACCAAGCCACATAAAGAACATACCCCTCCCTCTGTCGGTCTCTCTGGTGAGCACGCATGCCCATGCCCTCCAAAACATTTAATTAAAAAAAGAAGAAAAGAAAAAGAAATGGAATTGCTATTGTGATAGTAAGAGGTGGGACTCAGGGGGCCAGCTGGTGGCACAGTGGCTAAGGTAGCTGGATCCCTTTAGCTGGTGGCACAGTGGTTAAGGTAGCTGGAGACCTGAAGGTTTGAGTCCTAGATGCACAGCGTGAAAAGATACCAAGCAAGTATGCGAAGTCCTAAGAAAATGGAACAGGAAGAACTGCAGCATGGCCATTCTACCTGGAACGTGTTTTATTGCTCTTTCTCTATCTCTCTTTCTTTCTGATGAGTGCACATCCCCTATAGCAAACAACAAAATCATTTTTTTAAAAAAGGTAATTAGGTCGTGAAGGCTCTGTCCGCATGAATGTATTAGTGCTGTTATCGTGTGAGTTAGTTATCACGAGTGTGGGCTTCTGACTAAAGAATGAATTTTGGTCCACTTCTCTCTCTGTCTCACATTTGCCTTGCATCATGGGATAACACAGTGTAAAAGCTTTTACCAGATGCTGGTGCCATGTTCTTGGACTTCCCAGCCTCCAGATTCTGAGGCACATAAACATCTATAATTGATAAATTACCCAGACTGTGGTATCTGTTATAGCAGTAGAAAACGGACTAAGACAAATGAAAAGCAGGAAGAAATGGAGTCCTACCTATCTGAAAGAACGTGTAGCCTGACTTTGTATCTAATCTTGTCATATCTGCATGTTAAACGTGATGCAGTATTACAGCAGAATAATAAAGTCTGATGGTGGGACCAGCAGATGGCGGAATGGTTACATTGTTGGACTTCCACATGGCTGATTGCGATTCGAATCCTGGACCTGGCTGCTTGAAACTCAGGCCAGGTGCGTGTGCGTGCATGGAGGAGAAGGGATTGTAGTATGGCCATTCCCCCAGGAGGTGATTTCTTGCTTTCTGGCTCTCTCTGTCTCTCTAGCAAGTGCACATGCTCTACAGCAAAAAGAAGAAAATATCTCAAAAAAAAAAAAAAAGTCCAGTGTTGATGAGGTTCATACATAGCCTGATTCATTTGCAAGAAGTAATATACAGATGATTTGACATTAGTAATGAATTATAATATATATATATATATTTAAACAAGTCATGATAATTTATCATTTATAACTACCCATCTGAAAGTAATAGTTAATAATTATATGTTAATAATAGGTACATATATGTAAATGTATTTTTAAATCTTCTAAGAAAATTCTTTTTTTTCCCAAGAAAATTCTGATGTCAAATAATTTATACTATAAGCCCTTGAAGATCTGACATTCCATTTTAGTATTCAAACTGTATCTCTCAAATTGCCCCTTAAACCCATAAGTGGCATAAAAATCTTAACCAAATGATGTGTCCAATTTGTAATTTGGACATTGGGGGTTATAATAAAACCTCTCTAATTGAGACTGATTGAAATGAAGTCAGTCTTGAACTAATCAAAGTTACAATTTAATGATACCTCAAAAGATGCTCTCAGTGCTTAACAGCAAGGTTGGTTGAGAAAGCCCTTCTCTGGAGCTAGCTGCAGTGGTGCAGTGGTAATGGGATGCTGGACCCACACGGGAGGGTGCCTGGGTCCTGACCTCACGTCTCCTTGTATACACTGAACGCATGTCTATAATTAGGGCTCGCTGAGGCTGGGGATCGTGGATTGTGATGTGGACACTGTGAGATCCTGTTGGGCGTGTCTTTCGCTGAGGCTGGGGATCGTGGATTGTGATGTCGGACACTGTGAGATCCTGTTGGGCGTGTCTCTCTTTCACTCTTGGAAATAAACATTAAAAAGATACAAAGTCATTCTCTTTTTGTGTAGAATGTTCATAGACAAAAGTAACTTTTCCCCAGTTACCTTTTACTATGCAAAAAGCAAAAAGCAAAAAGCAAAAACCAAACCAAACCAAACCAAAACAAAAAAAACCCTAAAACCCTAAAATTAGTGGCTGAAAAGAGCAACAAGCATTTATTTTGCTCATGAATCTGCAGTTTGGGGAAGGTTTCTGAGGACAGTGAATCTGTTCCACATGGCATTAGCTCTGGGCAGCTGGGAGGATGGCAAAGGGCTGGCACCATCTGTAGGCTCGTTCATGCTTGAGGCTGGTGCTTGATGTTGGCTACCATCTGGGAAGTCAGCAAGGGCTGTCAGCCCCAGTATCTACACATGCCCTGTCCATGTTGCTCTTAGCGTCCTCACCACATAGTGATTAGTTTCCAAATGGATGTGATGGAAAACAAACAGCCAGTCAGAAATGGCATGGTCTTTTTTTTTTCTTAATTAAATATTTTATTTGGAAATAATTTCAGATTCATATGCAGTTGTAAGAAATAATCTCTCAGTGGTAACACTTTATCAAACTATACTAACAAAACTATTCCGCTGATATTGACACAGTCAAGATACAAAATAACTCATAACCCTTCTGCTCCTTTATCACTCCATTGGCATTGTTAAACATTATACAATGTATACTTTGTCAATATTATGTTTTCAAAGCCAAGATCCCTCACAGTTTCTTTTATAAACACATCTACTTCTTTCTCAGTCCCTAAGCTTTGTCAACCACTAACATGATCTCCTTATCTATGATTTTGTTATTTCAAGAATGTTAAATAAATGGAATCAAAAAGCATTTAATCTTTTGAGATTGTTTTTTTTCTACTCGAGGTAGTTTTAAAAGATTTATCCAGGTCAGGATCAGCAGATGGTATAACAGGTACGTTGTTGGACTCCCACGTCGTCAACCACAATTCAAGTCCGGGCACAGTGGCTTAAAACTTGCTCTAGGTGCATGTGCATTCATGCCCAAAATCCCGAGAGGAGAATGGAGGAGAAAGGATCGTGTCGTGAGGGGGAAGGTACTACAGTGCAGCCATCCTCTTTTTTGGGGGGGGGGCGGTGATTTCTCACTTTCTGTCTCTCTGTCTCTTTCTGTCTCTCCAGCGAGCGCATGTGCCCTATAGCAAAAACTTTTCTATAGAAAAAAAAAAAAAAAAAAGATTTATCCAGGTAGTTTTGTGTATCAAGAATTTGTTCCTTTTTATTGCTAAGTAGTCTTTGCTGGTATAAATGCATCATTGTTTGTCAACTGTTCACCCAGTGAAAACAAGAGTTGTTTCTTTAAAAAAAAAGAATTATTATTTTATTTAACTTTATTTATTTATTTAAATTTGACCAGAGAGAGAGAGAGAGAGAGAAAGAAAGAAAGTGAGAAAGCAAGCCACCAGGCCTGGGACTCAAACCATGGTCTCCCATGTGGGAGGCCAGCATCCTGAATCACCACACCACATGCCGGCCCCAAACAAGAGTTCTTTTTAATTTGGGCTATAATGAATAAAACATAGGTTTTTGAAGAGTACGTTTCTGCTTTTCTGTGATAAGTGTCCAGAAGTACGATTGCAAGGTTATATGGTAGTTGTAGGTTTAGTTTTTCAAGAAACAGTCAGTTTTCCAGAGTGGTTGTACCCTTTTACACTTTCACCAGCAATGTACTCGGGATCTGGCCTCCACATTCTCACATCCTCACCAGTACAGTCAGGCCTTGAACAACATGGGTTGAACGGTGCAGGTCTACTTACATGCAATTTTGTCTTTTTCGTTTTTTAAAAATAAGTATATTGAAAAAGGCAGTACAATACCGCTAATGTATTTTTTCTTTCAATTTTCTTAACATTTTCTTTAGTTTATTTAAGAGTTTAGTATAAAATACATATAACATATAAAATATGTGCCAGTAGATTGTTTATGTCATCAATAAGGCTTCCAATCAACAGAAAGCTGTTAGCTATGTTTTTGGGAACTCAAAAGTTATACATTAAGTTTTAACTGTGCAGGGGGCAGGTGCCCTTAACTCTCATGTTGCTGAAGGATTGATCGTACTTTATGTTATTAGCAGATTTTATTTAGGCCATTTTGATAAGTGTGTAGTGATATCTTATTCTGTGTGTGTGGTTTTTTTCTTTATTTTTTTTCTTTTTGAGAGACTTTTGTTACAGGGCATATGTACTCCCTGGAGAGAGATAGAAAGTGAGAAATCACCTCCCACCCCCTAGGGGGAATGGCCACACCGCAATCCTTTCTCTTCTCTTCTCCTCTCAGGATTTTGGGCATGCACACACACACACACACACACACACCCTGTGTGGGTTTTGAACCACTGGGACTCAAATTGTGGTTGATCCTGTGGGAGTCCAGCACCCCAACACTCCACCACTTGTTGACTCCTTTCATTGTGTTTTTAATTTGTGTTTCCTTAGTTATTAATGGTGTTAAATATCTTTCCGTATGATTATTTGCCATCTGTATATCCTCTTTGATAAAATGTCTTCCATGCCTTTTGCCATTTTTTGTTTGCTTTGTACTGTTGAAATCAAGAGTTCTTTAGGGCCAGCAGGTGGTGTGGTGGTTAAGGTGCTGGACACTCCCACATGGCTGTCCACGATTTGAGTCCTGGACGCGATGGCTTGCTTTTTCACTTTCTTTCTCTCTGTGCGACTGACTTTCTCTGGTCAAATGAAAATAAATGAATGAATAAATAAAATTAAATAAATCTCTCTTTTTTTTTAAATTTGAGAGTTCTTTAACTATTCTAGGTAATAACCTTTGGTAGATAGGTAGTTTGAAAATAATTTCTCTCAAGTCATAGTTTATCTTTTCACCCACTTCTTAGAATTTCTCACTAAGCAAAAGTGTTTTATTTCGATGAAGCCCAACTGATCAAATTTTCTTTTCTTTCTATGTCAATTTTAAGGTCTCTTTGGCTTACTCTAGGATTTGAATATTTTCTTCTAAGAGTTTTGCAGCTTTACAAGTTACATTTAAATCTACAATCCATTTTTATTTAATTTTGTGTAAGAGTTGAGATTTAGCTGGAGTCTTTCTTGTTTCTTTCTCTTTCTTTCTTTCTTTTAAGAAAGAGGTTTTTTGCTATAGTGTGCTTGCACTAGCCAGAGAAAGAGAGAGAGACAGAAAGAGAGAAATCACCTCCCAGGGGGGATGTCCACACTGTAATCCCTTCTCTTCGATTCTCCTCTCAGGATTTTGGGCATGCATGCACCTGTGCCCAGTGTGAGTTTTAAGCCGCTGGGTTTGGGACTTGAACTATGGCAAACTACATGGGACTCCAGGAACGTACTCATTACCCATCTACTTGTCCCATTTTAGTTCAGTTCCATGTATTTTAAAATTTCATTATTTTGACATGTGTTGTTTAGTTTCCAAATGTCTGGAGATTTTCTTACTATCTTTCTGTTAGTGATTTCTAGTTTGATTCCATTGTGGTCAGAGAACACACTTAAAAGAATTTTAACATTTTTTTTTTTTTTCCCTTAGGGCACGTGCACTTGCCAGAGAGTGAGAGAGATGGAGACAGTGAGAGGGAAAGTGAGAAATCACCCTCGGGGGGATGTGGGGGGGGGTGGTCCTGCTGCAATCCCTTATCCTCCACTCTCCTCTGGGCATGCGTGCACACACACACCGGGGTGAGTTTCAAGCTGCTGGGACTGGGATTTGAACCATGATCGGCCCTGTGGAAATTCAATGACTCAACTACTACGCCACCTGCTAGCCCCCTTGTGGGTGCACATTTCAGACTGTTCTGTCTTCTTGGTAAATTGACCCTTTTATTGTTATATATTATCTCTCTTTGTCTTTCTTGCTCTGAAGTTTACTTTGTATACTATATATGGTGAAGGCCTTGCGCTACACATTATCAGCTCAGCCTCTGAAAGGTAGGGAGACTAAAGTCAGCTATGTCTACATGACCAATTGCCAATAAAAATCCTGACACCAAAGCCTGAGCAAGCTTTTCAATAGAAAGAGCTATCTCGGGACCAGCAAATGGTGTAATGGCTAAGTCGCTGGACTCCCATGTAGTCGACCTCAGTTCGAGTCCCAGACCCGGTGGCTTAAACTCATGCCGGGCGCGTGTGCAGGCGTGCCCAAGATCCTGAGAGGAGAATGGAGGAGAAGGGATTGCTGGGAGGCTATCCCCCCGGGGTATGGGTGATTTCTTGCTTTCTATCTCTCTCTTTCTGGTGAGTGCACGCACCCTATAGCAAAAACCTTTCCAGAAAAGACAAAAAGAGAAAAAGAAAGGTATCTGCATTAGTCTGTCCACTTTCCACTATGTGAGGACACAGCAACACGGGCCATCTTGGAAGCTGGGAGCAAGCCTTTACCAGTCTACTATGCAGCTGGCCCTGTGGCTTTCAGCACTGCAGCTCAGTACCTGTGCCGTAGGGACTTGGGCAATTATAGGTGTCATCTACATGTTCTTGATAAACTTGACGAAGTTTCTCCCTATTCCTAGTTTGCTGAGAGTTTTTATAAATGGGTGTTGACTTTTGTCAACAAGCACTTTGTCTGCATCTGCTGATATAATCACATGGTTTTTCTTCTTTACCTTATTGATGAGATGGATTGCATGAACAGATTTTACCATTTTTATTTTTTATTTGTGACTGCGTGTATGCATGAGAGAGAAAGGGAAGCACCCTCAACAGTGCCTCATCATGCCATGATCCCCTCTCCGCAGTCCTCTGGCATGTCAGGATCTTGGGTACATGTGCATGTATGTACCCAGTGTGGTTTCAGGTCAGCCTGGGGATCTGAACCCATGCTCAGTCATGGCGTCCAACACTGTAGTTCAGTTCTCTACCAATTGTGCCATAGGCTGGGCCCAATAGATTTTTAAATGTAAATCGGCCTTGCATACCCAGAATAACTACCACCCCTTTGCCGATTTAATCATCCTCCTTTCACTATAATAAACCATAAATATGAATAGAACAATTTGCTGAGTACCATGGATTTTTTGAGCAAATCGTTGAACCTGAACTTGACCCTGTCTCAGTCTTGCCATCTACTTCCTTGGTTCTTCATGGCAAAGTCTGGAGCTAAAGTGGCCTATGCCCAGTGTTCGTTAAGATGAGCAGGGCCTCAATCCTCCTCTTTCTACCACCATAAGTCATGGGATAGATGTGACCTCTAGCAGGTCCTACCTCCTAATGAATGTGGTTGACTACCTGAGCCGGATGCTGACTCCTCACCTGCTGGTCCTTACGTGCAAAGTCCCTGAAGTGACAGACAGAAGCCATAGCTTAGAGTTTAGTGGGATTCTGCCTGTGATCCCTGGAAGTGTTTCCTCATAGGGAGTCAGGGGGATGAGGAGAGAGGGCAGGAAGCACAAGTTCTCTGAGTATCGTTGGAAATGAGGGTAAGTAGGTCTCCTCCTTCTGCTGCTTTGCTCCCCGGGCCCCTTTATAGGCCCATGCAGGTCAGAAGTCTGACACATCTCACTGGGCTAAACACAAAGTATCATCATAGTTCAGCTTCCTTCTGGAAGCTCAGGGAGAATCTGCTTCCTTGACTTTTCCAGATTCTAGCAGTCATCCACATTCTTCATTGTTTGGCTCTTCTCTATCCTCCAGGCCAGCAGCGTTGCATCTCTCCACGCCTTTCTTCCGCGGTCCCATCTCCCTCTTCATCTCTCCAATTCTCTCTTTTCTCACTTCTGAGGGCTGTTGAGGTTGGGGTTACACTGGGCCTATCCAGGTATCCAAGATGAACTCTCTATGTTAAAGTCATAAAGTCAGTTGATTAACAATCTAATTCCATTTGCTACTTCAGTTTATTTTTTGCCATGAAACCTAACATATTTGCAGGTTCCAGGGCTTTGGGGCCTGTTTCTTACATGGCTCATTCTACTCACTTGTGACCTGTCCTGCTCATATTCAATGCTGGATGTTCCACTTTCATTTTATAAGAGGCTGGTTTTGGGCCCCATCTGACATTACATCTCGGTAAATCTGAACGAACTCACCACCAAATGGGCAAATCTGGATGCATAGTCACTTGATGTCTCATGGGCAGGAGCTCCATATTGGGGCCCAGTTACCCACTAGGAGTTGTTATTCAAAAGGAATATAATTCTCCACTGCAAAAGACATGTTCTTGCTCCAAAAACCCAGAGGTCCAAATTGTGATTGTTTTTTTCTCATTAAGTTTGTCATGAACTCTATATGGTATCTCCTCCCACAAGTGATACTTCCAATACTACAGGGTCAGCCATGGTGCTTGGTCAAGTGCAAGGCTGTTTCACCATAGCTTGACTCTTCAGCAGAACATCTCCACATGCAGACTCTACTCAAAGCTGACAGCTTCTGGTGTCCCCCTGTAACTGGGCTGAAACACCAGGCATGGAATATGCTACCTTAAGAACCCAACCAGGCTCATCAGATGATAAGTGGAGTGTTTGAGATTTAATAATTCATCTTTTACTTTGAATGGGATGTCCTGGCATGCCTCTGATTTAGCAGGACTATAATTCTCCACAGGAATTTTCTCCTGTCCACTGAAATGCACGTGTACCAGGGTCTCCAATGTGCTGCTTACTTCTGGCCATCTGGCCTGATCATTGACACAGTGGGTAGAAGTGATGATCTGAAGGAAGAAACATAGTCCAGACCCTTTCTGTCTTTGTTATAATAAAAGTGGACTATATGTAATGCGGTCCTAGGGCACAATTAAAACTATATACTTTGTCTATTCCACATGCGTTGAATTGTTTATGACCCCTTTCTCTGCTACTGACAGAGAAGAACATAGTCATCTTGGGACCAGCAGCTAGTGTAATGGCTATGTCGCTGAACTCCCATGTAGTCGACCGCAGTTCGAGTCCCAGACCTGG
>NW_006159688.1:115120-135812 GCF_000334495.1 Tupaia belangeri chinensis | reverse complement strand
GAAGGGCTTTATTGTAGGAATTATTGCACATGATCAGAAGGTGTGCAAGCTCGAGAAACAGTTCAAAGACTCAGAAGCAGGAAAACTGGTACAGTTCTGCTCTGAGGTCTGAAGGGGGTCCTTGGGAGGCCACAGTTCCAAGTACCCTCGGGTGATGCTGGGGTGAGTCCAGAGTCTAAAGGTTAAAGAACTTAGAATGTGGCTGGAAGGTCACAGGGGCCACAGGCTGGCAAGGACAAATGCACTCAAGGGCTGCATGGAGGAGCAGGGGCAATGCAGTTATAATGCAGGAACAAAACATACAGCATGCTCTGGAAGGAAAAGGAGAGAAAGGGGATGGAGGGAGGGAGAGTGGAGGCAGAACTCCCACTTCCTCTGTTTCTCCCTCCCACACTTCCGGCCAATTAATTGGTGCCTGCCCACACTGAAGGCAGGTCTTCCTGTCTCCTCCCATCAATCTTGTCTGGCAACACTTTCAAGGACATACTTAGAAATAATGTTTCACCAGCCAAGCCATCCAGATATCCTTCAGTTTAGTGAAGCT
Source organism: Tupaia belangeri chinensis (assembly GCF_000334495.1). Classification (NCBI taxonomy): domain Eukaryota; kingdom Metazoa; phylum Chordata; class Mammalia; order Scandentia; family Tupaiidae; genus Tupaia; species Tupaia belangeri. The sequence continues at coordinate 135,268 of NW_006159688.1, read as the reverse complement.
GACACTCACAGTAGAGACAGCCTCCTCCCCAGCTTGGCCTTCATGATGTGTCATAACCAGGGACCCCTGAGAGCCACAAAATACGAGAGAAACCCATTCCTCTTCCCTGCTCATTGAGTCTCTTGCTTTTCCTTGCAGGCTTTACTAGAGGTGATCAAGGGGCCTCCAAAGCTCCTGAGGTAATGTGGTGGCAAATGAATGACTCAGTCAGTGACCAAAGTTGGCTCCAGCTAAGAAAAAAGGAGGGAAAGGTGTGTTCAAATGTGATACTCACTTTGAAATGGGCTCCAGCCTACAGGAAAATGAATGGGCTTCTTTCTCTTTGCTCTTTGGCCTGCTGCTCCATTTTTTTCATCTAGGGCTCTTTCAAATCTTGATGTCTTCTCACATTTCCCCCACCCAGAGAAGCCAGAAGACAGAATTAGGCTTAGATCCCTGTGATATGGGATGGATTTCCCGGTCCCAGATGATTCGTGAACAAATCTAGAGGCTTCAAGCCACTTTGCAGCCAGACATCGGTCATGCTGAGGTAGGAAGGGGTCCAGCACCCACTCCCTGATTCAGGATGACTTCACCTACAAGATGCCTTAGGTTTTCATGTGTAAAATTTAGATGAGAAAGTTTGTGACAAAGTTCAAAGGTGACTCTGTGTGTGAATTTTTAGCACAACCGTAAACATGAAACACCCATATATGTTAGCTACTATGATAATAGATTGATGAAAGAGATGAGTGAGAACAGAACGTAATGAAGAACTAGAAAGGAGGGGTCCGTGTAACCAAACATGCGTCCAGAGATTCTAGTCTGGAAAAGAAATTAATCCGAGTAGTGGGGCTGTAAGCAGAGAAGAGGAAACAGGGAAGAGGCAGATCTCGGTTCAAAATTGCTGGCAGTCATTATGACTTGATTTCTAGCAAACTATGCTTTAGGGGGCTTGATAAAGTAATTTGACTTGTAGATTTGTGCTCCTGAGAGCTATCAGGGCTAGAAATAATCATGGACTGATTCAAACAGAGGTAACAGGGACATTAAAATAATGGTTGCCGGGACCAGCAGTTAGCGTAATGGCTATGTCGCTGTACTCCCATGTAGCCGACCACGGGGTATGTGTGCGTGCGTGCCCAAGATCCCAAGAGGAGAATGGAGGAGAAAGGATTGCGGCGTGGCCATCCCCCCGGGGGATGATTTCTTGCTTTCTGTCTCTCTGTCTCTCTCTGTCTTTCTGGCGAGCGCACACGCTCTATAGCAAAAACCTCTCCAAAAAATAAATAAAATAAAATAAAATAATGGTTGCTAAGTGGTAAACGAGGAGATAGAGAACTGAAGATGGGATTCTCAGAGAACTTTTACATTTGAATAGTTTGAGAAGAAATGAGAAAGGAGTGGTTTAAGAAGTGGAAGGAAGGGGCAAATAGATTGCATAGTGGTTAAGGCAATAGACTCCCATGTGGTCGACCACGGTTAGAGTCCTGGATTCCGTGGCTTAGACTCACGCTGGGCACGTGTGCGTGCATGCCCAAGATGAGAATGGAGGAGAAGGGATTGCAGCATGGGCATCCTCCCTGGGGGGTGATTTCTCACTTTTCTTCTCACTGTGTGTCTCTCTTTCTCTGGCAAGTGCACACACTCCCAGGCCAAAGGGAAAAAAAAAAACTCTCTTTGTCTCTTACTGTCTCTCTGGCAAGCACACATGCCCTATAGCAAAAATCTCTCTCTCATATATAAAAAAAAAAAAAAAGTATTGCATGGAAGATTAAAGGGGACTATAAAGAAACTATTTTAAAATAAACCTGTGTCCAATTTTAGCCTGATTTAAAATTTTATTTATTTACTTCTTTATTTCATGAGCAAGAGGGACAGAGACAGACAGCAACACTAACAGTCTTGATGTCTGGATCACTCTCAGCCAACCCTGGATCGTGGGCTTGCGTATGCCTGTCACACTCAGGGAGGTCTCTGTACGCTAACTGGGAACCATTCCACGTGGGTCAGTCTCACTGACAATGTTTGATTTATCACTGCACCACCTTCTGGCCACTGGTCTGATTGTTTCACTTGGTACTTCTCTATGATGGTATCAGATATTAAACATGGCAGAATATTTCAGCTGTATGAAACTATCTGGTGATATAATTTGTCTATGCTGTCTTTTATTTGCACAAATAACTTGACATTAGTAATAAGATACTTGTAAGATGCATGCAACATACAATAAGCATTGCATTGTCACCAAGCCAAAAAGTGATTATTTACAATGATATGGGTGTGCATGCATTGCATATGTGTTTGTAGGCTAGTTATCTACTGTTAATTTAGTAGTGCCAGAAAGCTGAGAGCAATTCTTACAGGAATCTCTCTATGTTCTGGGCTAGTACATTTGCCAATGAGAAAAATAAATAAGAAACTTGGAAGGTGAAAATAAAGTGGGTAGTCATTATTTTCTAGATCATGGTAGTCAGACAGGGCTTTGTAATATCTGCACAAGCCCTCCACTTTTGGGCTGTCTGATGAAGCAATTTTGCAACTGTTCTGTAAATGACTATAATAGTTTTGTACCGTCATGGTGACAAATAAAGCCTCTTTTCAGGTTTCCCCATATTAACCATCAACTTCTCTCTTCTTGCCAAAGCTCTAGGCGAACCTCCTCTGGCTGCAGTCTTACAGATCCCTTCAGACCTCCCCACATTAACCTGCAACTTCTCTCCTTCAAAGCTTTAGGCTGACATTCTCTAGCTGCAGTCTTACAGATCTTTCTCCTCACATGCACATAATCCCTAATACCTACTTCGACACCGATGTCTTCAATATTTATAGTGATTCTATTTTCCTGACTGATCCAGGCTATGATACTATAACTAGATCATACATGTTGGCTGGATCATCCATGGCAATCCCAGTTTCATTGATGTATCTTATAACGCCCTGAAGAATCCCAGGTATTCCAACAGTATCAGTGTCTAAAATTCTTCACACTCCTGCCCCCTCCCCCCCCACACACAAAAACAAACTGATAATAACTAATATTGGTGAGGAGGTGGAAATAAGAACAACTTTATTCATTGCTGGTCAGAATGGAAAATTGTACAATAACTTTGGAAGACAGTTTGGCAGATTCTTACAAAGCTAAACATTGTCTTAGCATACAATCCATCTGCTGTGCTCCTAGTTATTTACTGTCTTGAAAATTATATTTGCAAAAAACCACAAATATTTATAGAAGCTTTATTCATAATCATCAAAAAGTAGAAACCACTAAAAATCTTTTAAAAGGTAAATGAGTAAACAGGGAGGATTTTTTTCTTAACACAGAGAAACGTTAATTGCACAGTTATAAGTAAAAGGCATTTGTCTGAAAAGGCTAAACACTATATGACTATATTGTATAACATTCTGGGAAAGGCAAAACCATAAATACAGTAAAAAAAGCAGTAGTTATCAGGAGTTCAGGGGAGAGGTAAGTAGGTGATGCCCAGAGGGGTTTTTAGTGTGCCAGAAGTATTCTATGATACTATAAACAATGGATACATAACATTATGCACTTATTAAAAAGCACAGAACCTTAAAAAATCATTTAGGAGGACAAGAATCAAAGAAAAATTCAGGCTGTGACAACAGACTCTACCGGTATTGAATGTATAGCTGTATTATATATCTATGAGACAAACTTACTGAAGAGTGTGAGTAAAAAAATGCTGTCCTAAATAACTTTGGGAATGAATGGAATGAGTAAGATTAAAAACAAAAGAAATTGCACATAAACACTGTACTCTAGTTGATAGATTATTTCTCATCCAGTTGCAGGCTAACAATTTTATAAGGCCATATATGTTGGAATTACTGGAATTAAACAAATAAATAAATGGATGGGGGATGGAAGGACCCATGTTGTTCACTGTTGAAGTGAGAATTTACAGATAAGTAAGGGGAGAGGCTAAAATGGGGTGATGGGTTAGAGCTGGAGACATCAGACAGAATTCCTTACTTATTATACATACAAATGTTTACATACACAAATATTTATAGATATATGTATACATACAAGTTAATATATTTCTTTACTCTATGTCTTAATTAGGTTCTTTAAATACCTCCTCCATGATTTGGAGAGACTATGGAAATAAAAATTGTATTATTTATACATCCTGGGGTACAGGGCATACCCAGAGGCCACACACATACGGAGGACAGGAAGTGCATGGGGGAGAGACTCCCAGGCCAATGGCTTTACCAGGTCCAGAATATTTTCCAAACAGATCATCCACAGGCAGTCTTAATTGGTGGGTTTAGAATGAGCAGTCACAAGTTCCAGTAGGTCATGCTGTGACTGAAAGGTGGTCCCTGAGCTATAACTGCACAGTCCCTGCAGGGTGTGAGGTCAGATTATATACACTGGTTCCGTATAGAGGTGGCAACCAGGAGGAAGTTGTATAAGGCAACTATCTAGACAGACCACAGTGAGAAATTGGGAGGAGGTATAGAACTGAAATGGTCAAGGTGGCTGAGCCACTTATACTCCAGACGGATGTTGAGGCAACATAATAGAGTAAGAGTTCACTATACTTGGTCAGCTGAGGGCCTAAAAGAAATGACACCCCAGTAAAAAGAAACACATCTGGTGTCCAGATCTTGGTTTCTAATACCATCCTCCGTGAAAGGTAAACTGGATTCTTTGAATAAATGATTGATTCTAGGACTGAGTCAAGAAATACCTGAGAGAAGGGCTGGCAGGTGGCATAGTGGTTGAGGGTGCTGGACTTCCACATGGCTGACCATGGTTCTAGTTCCAGACCTGGCAGCTCGCTTTCTCATTTTCCCCCTCTCTCCTTCTCTCTCTCTCTCACACACACTCTGTCCCTCTCTGGTCAATTAAAATAAATAAATAAAGTTAAATCAAGTAATTCTTTTTTTTTTTTAAAAAGAAATACATGAGAGAAGCTTGGAACATCTATCTGGTAGTGCCAGAAAGTAAGGAAGTGCTCACAAACAAAACACACTGGTAGAGAAATGCCGAAAGGGCACAAGAGCTGGTTGAAGGCACTCATGATGGCCAAAACTAGAGCAATGTAAGCAACAAAATAGAGTAATAGTAGATCATAACCCCAAGTATAAGAGTACCCATGAATTCACACTGCTATCCATAAATGACTAAATACATAGTAGGTCAACAGGAAAGTCATGACCTATGTTTCTATGTTTTTCTATGCAAAAATGCATCATGACTTTCCAGACAACCCAATAAACGGGTGAGCAGTGACCTTTCTCCTATGCAGAAGGATTCCAAATAAATTACATAAATATTTCAGGGATATCTATATAAGGAAGGTGAGCATAATTCTCCACTCCTTAAATATAGGTAGTACGTTAATGACTTTCTTCCAAAGAGTACAGTATGGAAAGGGGAGATATCATAGTCCATTATTCCACTGCTTACTGAAATATCTGAGATTGGGTGATTTAAGAGAAATAGAGGTTTACTTAGCCCATGGTTTGGAGGTCTGAGGTCCAGAGGATCTCAGCCTAATGGTTTTATCCATATTCAAAGGCCACATCCTCCGATACCATGAAATAATTAAGTTTTTACTTAATACTCTTATAATAAAACCAACATCCAATCACTACCCACTAAAACCAAATCCAAAGTATTAATCTTTAAGGGATAATCAATTATCCAACTTAACAAGAGTAAGTTTATAGTGGAGAAATCTACAAATGCTTCTTCTGCCAGGTGATCAAGGTCGATACTAATAGTCACAAATCATGCTGATGGTATGTACCCTTGATACAATATGACATGGTACTCTGTGATTTTCCTCTCCAGTCAAACCCAAGTTTAATCATCAGAAAAATATCAAACAAATGTGAATAGAAGGGGACTCTCCTTGACTAGGAATCTTCGTAACCTTCAAAGTAATCAAAAACAAGAAAAAGTCTGAGAAATTGTCACAACCAAGAGGAGCCTAAAAAGACAGGACAATTAAATGTTATGTGTATACTAGGTAAGATCTTAGAATAGGAAAAAAGACATTAGGTAAAAGCCAAGGAAATCTAAATAAAATCATCCCCTTACCCTAATTGCCTATAGATACTATCCTCTGAATTGTAGAGCATGTATATTCTGACAGTATAAGTGATGTAAGAATTTTGGAAATTCAAAGATTTTGCTTGAGATAATTTCTAACAAAGCATTTACTCCTCAGTTAACATTAACTGCAGTGCTGTTTTGATACAGATTGATCCATACATTTTTCTAAGCACTTATTTTCCACCTGCCAAATATTGGGAATAATGAACATGTTTTAGCTCCTGCCTTGAAGTGAATAAATGGAGAAAAAAATAAGGCAGATTTAAAAAATTAATAATCTTGATGACTTTTAGTGTCACAAAATGATTATTACATAACCACATCATTCTTTATACTGTGTGACTTTAAAATAGGGTAACAGGGACCAGCAGGAAGTGGTGTAGTGGTTATGTTGTTGGACTCCCACATGGCTGACCACAGTTTGAGTCCCAGACCCAGTGGCTTAAAAAATCATGACGGGCATGAGCATGCTCAAGATCCTGGGAGGAGAATGGAGGAAAAGGGATTGCAGTGTGACCATTCCCCCAGGGAAGGTGGAGTGGTGATTTCTCACTTTCCTTCTCACCATGTGTGTCTCTCTCTGGCGAATGCATGCACCCCCAGGAAAAAAATCCTCTCAAAAAAAAGAAAATACCAGGAGTAACAGTTATAGAGTTGTGAGGCCAGCAGATGGCGTACTGGTTATGTTGCTGGACTCCCACATGGCCGACTGAGGTACAAGTTTCAGATTGGTGGCTCAAGAATCACACTGCGACAATATGATTGAAAGTATATACCAAAAAAAACAAATAATAATGTGAAAAAAAAATAAAAGAAGCTTTAAAAATAAAATAAAAAAAAAAAAAAGAATCACACTGCATGTGTGTCTGTGCATGCCCAAGATACTGGGAGACTAGAGGAGAAGGGATTGTGGTGTGGCCATCTCTCCTGAGGGATTTCTCACTTTTTCTCTAACTGTCCCTATGTCTTTCTCTCTCTTCAGTAAGCACATACACTGTAAAGCAAAAACTTAAAAAAAAAAAAGTTACAGAGTAGTTAGGGTTAATTTCCTCATGTACTTAGAAAAATGCCTGGCATATTGGAAGTGGTCTATAATATTAATTATTTTCATTTTTAATGAAATTGACTTGGAATTTAGAGAACCCTCTTCAATGCCTGCGGCAGAACAACTTCCAGGCAATTCTCTTAAAGCAATTCTCATCAGTCCTCACTCATCGCTCACCATTTCTATATCCTGCTGATTTATACATACTTCTTCATACCATTTTGGATGTTTTTGCTTAATATCAAGGAGAATGAATTCCATAGCAGGGCCAAATTCAATGATACTAGAAACCTCATTTTGGTATTCATAAGCAAAACCAGCGGTATGCATGGCCACCAGCGAACCATTTGAATCAAACACTGGAGAGCCAGAAGCCCCAAAGTAAAAACTGGTGTCATAGGTAATCACATCTGGTCTGTGAATGATTTCTGAGAAGCTTCTTTGAGTGAACATATGGATATACTGTGTAGAACCCTCCTCTATTCTAGCCTGAATGTGTTCCTGACACTTCTGTTCTCGTTGACCCTGAGGGATCACAGAACATCCATCAGTGGACTTTTTCCCCCCATATGGATGGCCAATAATATATATCAAGCCACTTAGTGGTGAAGGAGCAATTCCATTATATAGACCCACAGGCACTTGTTCCCCATTTTCCTTCAGTTTCAGGACAGCATAGTCATAATCTGTATCAGAGATCTCATACCAAGGTTCAACAGAAAAGCAGTTCTCTTTTTCTGGGAACTCTTCATAAGTAAATGTCACCCTTACACATTGACCAATTATGTCTGCCCACTTCTCTTGGTCGATTCCTTCTACAATGTCATCTATTACATGTCGGCATGTGAAAATGAATAATCCTGTGAAAACGAAGCAGGTGGCAGAGCCGCTATTTCCATTATTGTCCCAGAAAATAAATCCAACTGAGTCACTGAGACGTGAGAGACATTTGACTACTTTAACAGGAGTAGAGTTTTTTGTCAGTTTCCCAAAGTTTGTCTTATGCACCATAAATAATTCTTTCCCCTTTATTTTTTTCATTTCTTTTTTGAAATTTGCCTTGATTTCTTCACTTTCTGTTTTCAAACTGGGGTACTGGGCCACAATTTGTTCTTTCAACACACAGACGTTTGTCTTCTCTGACTCGCAATGCGAAGTGGCTGCTGCTCTAAGGCCCATTTTTCTCTCAAACGCAACCTGAAAGAGCTTTCCCTCTAATTCATCGACGGGCTGTGTGTTTTCCAAAATGGAATCCAGGTTGTTAATGAGTCTCCAATTTTCACTCTCAAGAAAGGAGAGAAATCTGCCATCCTTGCACAGAGCCTCCTTGATGGTTTCTCCTTTGAAAGCATAAACACAGAGTTTGCAACCTTCTTTGTGAAGTTCTCCGCATTTCACAATCTTTTTACTTCTCTTTTCAATTGCATGAATGTAAAACTTGATACAATCAGCATATGCCTCCTCATGCCGGCCAAATACTTGGTTCTCTTCTTCAGGCTTATTTTTACTTCGGGAAAACGTAATCGCTATGTGGCAGTTCTCAGGAAGACAACTGAGGGGCATTCCAAGGTTTAGGTACCCTTCGATTCCTTCCGTGCCACGCACCAGCATTTCTTTGCCTTGCTTGGTTTCTATATCTTCTTTGAGGGCCTTCAGAGTGTTGAGAGCCATGTATAAGCTACCCCTCTCACAGTGTGTGAGCACATGTTTCATTTCTTCATTCTTCTCTAGGGCAACGTAAATGACCTTATTTTGGAGTGTAGGTGAACGGGATCTTTGAGCCTGGATTTTAGTTATATTTTTCTTAGGTGAACGGGATCTTTGAGCCTGGTTGTTAGTTATCTCTCTTAGATCTTGTCTACATCCCATCCTTACTGGTGAAATATTGGAATTGTCTTCTTGTTCTTTAGGTATCTAAAAATAAATATTAGATATCTTAAAATTGTGAGTGGAACCCTGTTTTGTTTGTTTGTTTGTTTTTTAGGTTTTTGCCACTGGCTCATGTGTTACCCAGAGAAAGAGAAAGTGAGAAATCACCCCCTCAGGGGAGATGGCCATGACAGAATCCTTTCTCTTCCAGTCTTCCTTTCAGGATTTTGACACAAACACACACGTGCCTGGTATGATTTTCAAGCCGCTGGGTCAGCCATGTGGGCGTTTAGTGCCTTAACCACCTGCTGGCCCCTTGTTTCCCTTTTTAATATGTAATTCACTGATTTTTCTATGAGAAACTCAGAATCAGTTTCAAAAGACAAGTAATAGAATTAAATCAGATCTAGAACATAAGCTGAGCTTCCTGTCACATCAGTCAGATGAGCTTTTGATCCACAACACTGCTACATTTTTCTGAGAAACATGAAAGAAGAAACACAACTTTTTTCCAGATATATCCAAAACAAAGATGCCAAAAATCTACCAAGTCTCAAGGCCAGCAGGTGGCATAGTGGTTGGGGGACTGGCTCCCACATGGCCAATCTCAGTTCAAGTCCCGGACTTACCAGCTTGAAACTCAAGCTTGGAGCATGTGATGTGTCCCCAAAATACCAAGAGAAGAAGGGATCAGGATGGATTTCTCACTTTTTGTCTCCCTGGTAACTGCACATACCCTATAGCAAAAATCTCTCTAAGACAACAAACAAAATACTACCAATTCTATCATAGTATTATTTCAGATCTCGTTTATGAGTTTGTTATACAGATTTTACTTTTGCTGAGCATATAATAGATCATACCAAAAATGTTATTCTTGGGACCAGCAGATGACTTAATGGTTACTGGACTCCCATGTAGTTGACCGCGGTTCAAGTCCTGGACCTGGCAGCTTAAACTCATGCCAGGTATAAGTGCATGAGTGCCCAAAATCCCAAGAGGAGAATGGAGGAGAAGGGATTGCAGCATGGCCATGCCCCTGGAGGGTGATTTCTTACTTTCTGTTTCTCTGTCCCTGTCTCTTGGGTGAATGCGCACACACTATAGCAAAAATCTCTCTCTAAAAAAAGTTGTTTAAAACACCAAATTCAAGAACTTTATGTTACCATAATTTGTTAGCCAGCATTAAATGATAAGCAAAATAATTATTAGTTAACTGGTCATAAAAATATACTTATTTCTAATAATAAGTACTTTGAATCACCCAGTATTCATCATACAAAGAATGTAAACTATTTCCTCTACTATGTCAATTAATTACAAAATCCTGTGAAATAAGGGAGAAAAAATATGATCTCTCTGTCTTTTTACAGAGGAAAACAAGCCATAAAGCATTATAAACATATAAGTTATGATTAAATAGATCAGTCATATTTGCAAGGAAATGCCATGAAAAAGTACTAATTTTTTGTTCATAGCTTACTATAACACATTTTATTTGATTTTGTTGTTGCTGTTGTGTCACAAAAACCTTACATTAAAGCCTGCTTTGATGTGATCAATATTTGTATTTTAACTCCTTTTCCCCATGGCTACCCCCCAAAACAGAAAGAATAAGATAGATGAGAAACTCATCTTAACTTATGTAATATTCTCAATATACTGTGAGGTAATTTCTTGGCAGTAAGATCTATGAACTCAGTGCCCAGGATGATTAAGTCTAACATCATTATGTTTGGTAAATAGTAGTTGCAGATATACCTGAGAAAGATAGTGATCAATCTTCATATATTTCCTTTCATTGAATGGAACCTTCTGTGACCTCCGTTTCTTAGAGCTCATGATGGCTTGAAGATGAATGGATGGTTCAGCTGAAACACTAATTTCAAAAAGGTTTGAGTTGTAGCAATATTTTCATAGCTATCATTAATTGTACCGAGGAAACGATCAACTGGGATTTATATCTTACCTTCCCTTTCAGCTCTAACTTTGTCTATCCAGAGATGTAAACTTAGCAGGTAGATAGTTTATCCATCAATTATAATCACCCCAACAATAAAAGTTCTCTTTTACTGAGCACTATATTTAACACTTTATGAAAACTATCTCAAATTGCTAATCTCCAAAAATACTATCCAAGTAGGTATATCTACTTTTTTAAGATAGGGACCATTTATTTTAGAGAAGGAAAGTGATCTTAAGACTAGTGTTACATGGCAGAGAAAGAATTCAAATACAGGCATAAATGTCCCATAGAAGAGTTTGCCCCCGGGGAATTTAAGTATATTCTAGTTACACTAATGCTAAAATACGTTCTTCACTTAGTATGGAGATGGCAAAGATGGTAAAACTGTATGAACATGGTACAAAAATAACTACGTAGTTCCCTGAAGACAAGTGAAATTTGGAATAAGATTTCAAAAAAATTTAGGAAGTCTGCCTGGGATGATAGTGATATGTTTTCCTCCACATATCCTCTGAAGTATCCCCATGATACAATGAATTTAATGAACAATTTAAAGAGAGAGAATGAACAATTTAAATGAGATGGTGACAGTTTCAATAGTGATAAATACCAATCTGTCTGAAAAATGTCTGGCACATGGAAGGCCATCAATAAAGATACATTTTTAAAGATACATTCAATGAATAAATCTAGTAGACAGATGGTACTGCATACTCTGTTCTAAGTGCTTTTCAAGAAGTACCTCAGATAATCCTTTGAACACTCTGATAGATATTTTCAGTCCCGCCAATAAAGAACTTGAACTGGGCCAATCAGAGGGGGTAGTTAAGATGGCTGGATTTCATATGACTGACTGAGTGATTTGAGTCCTACAGCTGGTGGCTTGAAAAGGATTCTGGGGGGACCAGCAGTTAGCGTAATGGCTATGTCGCTGGACTCCCACATAGTCGACTGCGGTTTGAGTCCCGGACCTGATGGCTTAAACTCACGCTGGGCACATGTGCGTGCATGCCCAAGATCCTAAGAGGAGAATGGAAGAGAAGGGATTGCGGCGTGACCATCCCCCCTGGGGGGTGATTTCTCACTTTCTATCTCTCTGTCTCTGTCTGTCTGGCAAGCGCACGTGCCCTATAGCAAAAAGCTCTCCAAAAAAAGAAAAAAAAATGGATTCTGGGCACATATGTGTGCCCAAAATCCTAAAAGAAGAATGGAGGGAAAGGGACTGCAACCTTGCTGTACCCCATTGGTGGTGCTTTCTCACTTTTTCTCTTTCTCTCTGTCTCTTTCTAGTGAGTGCACACATTCTCTACCAAATTAAAAAGGAAAGAAAAAGAAACAAACAGAGAAAGAGAGAAAGAAAGAGAGAGAGAAAGAAAGGAAGAAAGAAAGAAAGAAAAAAATATTTGAACAGCCACAGAGATTAAATTTATACTTAAGGTCAATAAAAACCCATATAGTATGGTTATGAGACTTTTTATAATGAACATTTTCTAAGAGAAAAAAATAGAGGATGGTATAATAAACTTTTTAAATATGTATCATGTAGTGTTAATAAATGTTCATTTTATTTGAAATTTACCTCATCTTTTTATTTCACTAGGTTATTTTATAATTAGAAGTATTGTGACATTTTAACCGTAATTATTAATTTCCATCTCTAAAAATTAAGGACCTTTTCTTATATAATCACAATATTAATTTATTCATACCAAGATCCAATTGAGGTACATAAGTTGGCTTTGATTATATCTTTCTTTTTCATTTTTTGCTAGAGCAACTGTGTGATTTCAAGAGAGAGAGACAGAGATAAGGACAGAGAAAGAGAGGAAGAGGAGAAAACACCTCCCTCCCCAAAGAGAATGATCAGGTAGCAATCCCTTCTACCCCAACTCTCCCTCTTTTTAGGATTCTGGGGACACATGCACATGTGCCCTGCATGTTTTTATGCCTCTGGGTCTGGAACTCCAACCTCAGGGTCAGCTGTGTGGGATCTGGTTGTCCCAACTACTAGGCCATGGAGCTGGCTCAGTCATGTCTTCTAATGTTTTTATTCTAAAAAAGGCAGTGATTTCCTAGAGAAAACGGAGAGATGTCGTCTGTTGCATATTCGCCTCTTGGGTGGCTTCTTTACATTGTTGTTTAATCTGTGTTCTAATCCTTATTTCTCTTGTCAAGTGAAAGCAATGCAAAAATTACGGTTATTTTCTTAGCCATCCTATAATACTATGGAGCAGAAGCTCTGATTGTTTTTTTTTATTTACTGGTGATAAGCTAGTAAGAAAACCTATTTATCCTCTCTGAGCCCTAGTTTCCTATTTTTAAAAGGGGCAGTGATTACAGATGAGATCATGAATATGGAAATGACATATTAACATTTGCTTCTATACAGGCAGCTGGGTTCAAATATTAAGTTGCCACACACTAGCTGCACAAACTTGGTCATACTAATTAATACATAATAAATATTTCATATTATAACATTATAGCATATAACTGTAGCATATAATATGATTAAAATAATAATTAAATCTCTGCCTTATTCCTCTCACTGTAAGATGAGACTAGTGTTAGAATCAACCTCTGTTGTGAATATTTACAAAATATCATGTTTGTAAATAAAACCTTTAGAACAATACCTGATGGGAGTGAGAGAAGAGAGGCTGTCCTTTGCCAACCACCATTTGACTATTGTCCATCCCAAAGGAAGGAAGGAAATAAGGAGAGAAACTCACCTAGGAAATCTGAGGCCCAAACTCCCACTGTGGATACCACACACCCATCCACAGTAGAAAAGGGAAGCTGGCATGCAGTTAACTAGCGTGCCAAAGAGCACACATGAGCACAGAGTTACAGTAACCTATTTCAAAAGAAATAGGAATAAGTGTGCACATTACCAGATTACTAAAAATCAAAGTGGAGTCCTAAAAAATATGAAAAAAAAAAAACAGGAAATACCTTCAAAGGAACAAGATAACTCATCACCAACAATGGATAAAACACAAAAAATCAGAGATGTGTCAGAAAAAGAAGAATCAAACAGAACTTCTGGAGATAAAAAATAAATTCAGGAAATCAAAACCTCCTTTGAAAATATTAACAGCAGATTAAACCATATAGAAGAATATCTGATCTTAAAGACAAAACCTCTGATTTAGCCCAAGTCACCAAAAAGAATGGAAAAGTAACCATTATAAATGAGGACAATGGACCCAGAAGGTAGAATGATGGTTAAGATGCTGGATTCCCACATGGTTGACTGTGGTTCAAGTCCTAGACCTGGTAGCTTAAAAATAATGCTAGGTGCACGTGTGTGTGTGTGTGTGCCCAAAATCCCAGTAAGAGAACGGAGGAAAAGAGATTGTGGCATGGCTATCCCTCTGGGGGTCAAGTTCTCGCTTTCCCTCTTTCTGGTGATCACACATGCCCTACAGCAAAATCCTAAAAAGAAAAAGAAAAAAAAAAAAGGACAACATACAGGAAATCCTAGACACCATCAAATGGCCATATATCTGCATAACGGTATTTCAGTAGGTAAAAATATAGAAAATCTCTTCATGAACTATTATCTGAAAACTTTCTAAATTTAGAGAGGCATACAGACATCCAACTTGAGGGGATAAAAAAAGCACTGAATACATGAAACATAAGAACATTCTCTCCAAGGCACACAATAGCCAAAATAGTCCAAATCAAAGAAGACGATATCTAAATACGGTCAAGAGAGGAATGCCAAGGTAATTACAAAGTTTATGGATTAGGCTAACATTGTATCTCTTCACTGAAATGAAAGGAAGGAAAGATTGGGAAGACATATTTAAAACTCTGATAGAAAAATAATTTCAGCCAAGAATATTATACCTGGCAAGATTACCTTTGAAAGGGAAATAAAACTGAAGTTACAGCCAGATAAATAAAAGATAAAATAATTAATTAATACTAGACCACCTCTTCAGGAAATAACTAAGGATATATTACTTCAGGAAAACTAAACAGAGATAAATAGAAGCAAGAGAACACAAAGTAACCAGAGAAAAAGAACAACAAAATGACAGGACGAGACTGTTATCGATAATAACATTGAATACTAATGAATTAAATTCCCCATAAAAGATACAGATTGGCTCAATGGATTAAAAAAAAAAAAAAAGGGAACCCTCTATATGTTGCTTACAAGAAACACATCTTTGGATGACCAAGACATACATAGACCAAGAGTAAAGTGCTAGTAAAAATTATTTCACGCAAACAGAAATTATGAAAAGGTCAGAGTACTGATATTACCAGACAAAATAGACTTTGAGATAAAAATGCTAAAGACAGACAAAGAAGGACATCATATAGTTCTAAAATGATTAATTCACCAAGAAGATTTAACAGTTATAAAGATTTGTGTCCCAACACTGGGGAACCCAAATAAGTAAAAGAAGGACTACTCAGTCTAAAGGGAGAGATAGACTGCAATACACTAACTGTTGGGAATTTCAATGTCCCACTGTCACCACTGGATGGGTCATCTAGACAAAAAATAAACAAACAGACATAGGAGATAAATGATATCATAAATTGAATGAACCTGACAGACATGTACAGCATATTTCACCTAAGAACCATAAAATATACTTTTTTCTTATCTCCAAATGGAGTATTTTCAAAGATTGATACATAGTAGTGCACAAAACAAGCCTCTACAATTTTCAAAGTATAGAAACTATATCCAGCATCTTCTTAGACCAAAATGGAATTAAACTTGAAATCAACCACAGAAAGAGCCCTCAAATGATGTTCTAGCAATCAATGCTCTCTCTCTCTCTCTCTCTCTCTCTCTCACACACACACACACACACACACACACACACAAATGTGGCAAATAAATAACTCGATGTTGGAGGAAAATCAATAATAAAAATCCCAAAAAATACCAGAAGAAATAATAAAGATTAGATCTGAAATAAATGAAACAGAGAATAAAAGAACTACACACACAGACACAAACATACAGCAAGAAAACAATATTTTTCTTTTTTTAAAGAATTATTTTATTTAACTTTATTTATTTGTTTATTTATTTTTAATTTGACCAGAGAGGGACAGAGTGAGAACAAGAGCTGGAGAGAAAGTAAGAAAGCAAGCTGCCCAGCCTAAGACTCAAACTGCAGTCAGCCATGTGGGAATCCAACACCATTAACCACCATGCCACCTCCCTCCCCACAAAAAAATTTTTGAAAGACGCTTTTTTTGCCTTAAGGTGCATGTCTGCCCCAGATAGAGAGAAAGACAGACAGACACAGTGAGAGGGAAATTCAGAAGCTCCCCTCTCCCAGGGCCAGGCCACAATTCCTTCCACTCCTTTCTCCTCTGGGATCTTGGGCATCCACACATATGTGTTTGGCATGATTTTGAAGTCACCAGTCTGGGACTCAAACCATGGTTGGCCATGTGGGAGTCCAGCAACATAACTTTTACCCCATCTGCTGGATCTAGAAGAGCTGGTTTTTTGAAAGATTAAACAAAATTGACAAATTATTAGCTAGAGTAAACAAGAAAAACAAAGAAAGGAACCAGATAGATAATATCAGTAACAAAGCTGGTATATTACAACCAATACATCAGAAATACAAAAAATTATGAGAGAATACTACAAGTGAAAATTTGCCAACATACTAGACAACCTAGATGGGATGGACAAATTTTTGGAAATGTACAAATCATTTAGGCTAAATCAGGAAGAAACAGAAAACCTGAATATACCCATAATGAACAATGAGATTGAATCAGTAACAAATACTCTCCCAACAAAGAAATGCCCAGATCCCAATGGTTTCACTTCTGAAATCTATACAGTTTTTAAGAAGAGCTAGTCCTAATTCTCCTCAAACTATTTCTAAAGATCTAAAAGGAAGGAATCCTTCAAAACTCATTTTATTAAGCTTCTATCACCTTCCATCTAAAAAGCAAAGACTACAACAACAGAACAACAAAAATACAAAAAAAAAAAAAACCAGAAAAACTACAGACCAATATCTCTGATGAATACAGATGCTAAAATCCTCAACAAAATACTAGCAAACCAAATCCAAGAGCACAATAAAAAAGTTGTACACTACAACTAGGTAGGTTTTATCCCAGGGATGCAACAATGGCTAAACATACACAAAACAATAAATTTAATGCATCGCATTACAGAAGGAAAGATAAAAATCATATGATCATATATACTGACAGAGAAAAAGCATTTGGTAAAATGCAACATCCCTTCATAATCAAGACTCTCAGCAAAATAGGTATAGAAGAGACATTTCTTTCTTTCTTTTTTTTTGTTTTTGTTTTTTGAGAGGTTTTCGCTATAGGGTACATGTGCTCACCATACAGACAGAGAGAGACAGAAAGACAGAAAGCGAGAAATCACCCTCCAGGGTGGATGGTCATGCTGCAATACCTTCTCCTCCATTCTCTCGGGATCTTGGGCACGCACGCACATGCGCCCGGCGTGAGTTCTAAGCCACCAGGTCCGAGACGTGAACTGCGGTTGACTACGTGGGAGTCCAGCGACATAGCCATTACGCTAACTGCTGGTTTCCAAGAAGAGACATTTCTCAATGCAAAAGTAATATATAATAGATGCATTACTAGTATAATACTGAATGGGGAAAAGCTGAAAGCTTTCCCACCAAAAACTAGAACAAGACAAGATGCCCACTGTCTTTACTCTTTTATTTATTTATATATTTTTCTATAGGGCGCATGTGCTCATCAGAGAGACAGAAAGCGAGACCTTGCTCCCCCATACGCCCTTGGTGGATGGCCATGCCACAATCTCTTTTCCTTCAGGATTTTGGGCATACATTCATATGTGCCCAGCGTGAGTTTCAAGCCTCTGAGTTCAGGACTTGAGCAGCAGTTAGTCATGTGGGAGTCATTACGTAACCATTATGCCATCTGCTGGTCCATGTATTTCCTTTTTAACACCACCCTTGAAGCTCTAACCAATGCAATTAGACAAGAGAGCAAAATAAAAAGCATTTGGATAGGCATAGAAGAAGCTAAACTGTCTCTATTTGCAGATGATATGATTATGTAAATAGAAAATCCAAAATTACCCATGAAAAAACTCCTAGAAGTGATAAATTCAGTAAAGTAGCGAGATACACAATCAATATACAAAAATCAATAGCATTTTTATATACAAACAATAAACACACCAAGACAGAATTGAAGAAAGCAATCTAATTTATAATAGCTACAAATAAATAATAGACGTAGGAAAAAACCTACACCAAAGAGGCGAAAGACCTCTATAAGGAAAACTATGAAAACCTCGGGAAAAAAATTGAGTATATCACACACACACACACTCACACACACACAAAAGGCAAAGACATCCCTGTTCTTGGATTGGAAGAAGCAATAGAATCAAAATGTCTGTTTTACTCAAAGTAATTTACATATTTGATGTGATTCTTATCAAATTACCAGTGACATTCTTCACAGAAATGAAAAAGCAAACATAAAATTATTTATTTATTTATTTATTTATTTATTTTGGAGAGTTTTTTTTCGCTATAGGGCGCGTGCGCTTGCCAGACAGACAGAGAGAAACATAAGAGACAGAAAGAAAGAAGTCACCCCCCAGGGGGGATAGTCACGCCGCAATCCCTTCTCCTCCATTCTCCTCTTGGGATCTTGGGCACGCACGCACACGCGCCCGGCATGAGTTTTAAGACACTGGGTCCGGGACGCGAACTGCGGTTGACTACGTGGGAGTCCAGCAACATAGCCATTACGCTAACTGCTGGTTCCCAACATAAAATTATTTTGGAATCATCAAAGATCCCGTATCACCAAGGCAATACTACATAAAAAGAATAAAGTAGGATGCATCTCACTACTTTACTTCAACATATATTACAAAGCAGTGATAATCAAAACCGCATGGCACTGACACAAAAATAGACATGTAGACCAGTAGAACAGACAGATAATCCAGAAAGTAACTCTAGATCATACACCCAAGTGATCATTGACAAAGGGTAAAGACAATGCAGTGGAAAAAAGAAAGCCTTTTCAGCAAATGATGCAGGAAGAACTGGATATCCATCTACAGAAAAAAGAAACTGGGCCCCTATCTCTCATCATTAATAAAAATCAGCTCAAAATGAATCAAAGATCTTAATGTAAAGCCTCAAACTATAAAAATACTAGCAGAAAATTTAGGAAAAGCTCTTGAAGATATTGGAGTAGGCTAAAATTTCTTAAATAAGACTTCTAAAGCCCAGATGATAATCCCCAAAATAGACAGGTCAGATTATATCCATCTAAATTCTTCTGCCCAGCTAGGGAAACAAAAATTAGAGGGAAGAAGCAACCCTTGGAATGGGGGAAAATTTTTGTAAGTCATGTCTCAGAAAAGGAATTGATAACCAGAATATACAGGGAACTCAAATAGCTCACATGTTAAAGAAAAAAAAATCATAATCCTTTTTAAATAGCTGAGAATGCAGGGAAACGTAAATTAGATGTATAGCTGAGGAACTGGGCTATACTGTGAGGTCCTTGAAAGTAGGAACTTAAAGTCCAACAATTAAGAAAATTGTTTACTGTGTCTGTTGATGATGACTCATCTTCGAGTTTAAGAGGACCCAAGTGCTGCTTTAAGAATGGCTACAGAGAGTCAACATGTTCATGTCCTGGACTGGGGGCTTAAACTCACGGGAGGCCTGTGTGTGTGTGCCTGCCCAGGATCCCGGGAGGAGAATGGAAGAGGATTGCAGTGTGTCCCCCCCCCCCGGGGGGGGGGTGATTTCTAGCTTTCTGTCTCTCTCTTTCTGGGGAGCACAGGTGCCTTATACTAAAAACCTCTCTCAAAAAAAAAAAAAAATACGGCTACAAAGATACAGACTAAAGTTTAAAAGAGGAAAATAAAATGGGCAGAAAGAAACACGAATTTTGCAGTCCACTGGCATGTATTTGAGCACTCATAAGGAAGAAAACATCTCAATATCCCCTCTACTTCCCCTTACTATTTCCAGCATCCAGGCTGAATGACTATAGAGAAATGGGCAGTGTCCTTAGCTATTCTATTCCAGTCTGCATGGCAGTTGGAGAAGTCGAGGTTCTACTGACCTAAAGGACTTGCTTGACTTTCTTTACTGAAGGAATAAAGCACTACAGTTTGTCCTTGACACCCCC
>NW_006159688.1:98824-115089 GCF_000334495.1 Tupaia belangeri chinensis | reverse complement strand
GGAATTTCTCTGTCTCTGCCTCTCTTTTTTCAATCTCTTTTTTCTCCCTCCCTCCCTTCCTCTCTGTACCCCTGTGCTTGTCCACCCCCTTCCTCCCTCTCTCCTGTCAACCTTCCCACCTCTTTCGCTCTTCTCTCCCAGTCTCTCTCTCTAGCTCTGCCAGGCAGAGATAGGGATGGCAACTGATCCTAAACCTCATTCAAGCCCATTACTCCGCTCCCTGCTGCACACAGCGGGACAAGTGGCAGCCGCTAAAATAAAACCCATGCCCTGGGAACCCTCCAGCACTTCGGGCCCTGGCGCCCAGCCCCTTCCCCTCCCGCACACAGAGCAATCAAGCGCCCGGCTCACCGACTCGGCTGTACGACTCGCTAGCGGCCAACTCTAGTTTCGGAATTTAGCACCCAATGCAGGTCCGGCTCTTAGGGGAAGGAGCCCAGTCACGAGCTTCCGAAGGCGACGGAGATGTGAAGGGAAGTGCTCGCCCAAGTAAGAAACAGGGTAGGTGGGGCTAAGGATAGGAAAGATTTGCCTGCCATTTACGAGTCGCTGTCTGATTGGCCACTGGAATCCTGCTCTTTAACGGAGCCTAAGTCCTTCCATCTTCACTTACACAGTAACCACCTACTGTGGAAGCCCATTGGCCGCCAGCGGAGCGCGGGAAAAAGTGAGAGGACGAAGCAGGTCCAGGGAGTGCGCCCACTTAGTCGCCTCCAGCAGGACCGCGCCTTACTACCTGCTGCCAACTATGGCCACTGCCCGTTTCCTCTCCGGGTTCCCCCAGTCCAGAATATTAAAAATGGATCCAGCTGGGAGTAGGTTAGGCTGGGCGTGGCTGGAGAGGGCTCTTGAAAGCAGGAAGCTGGAGGGGGAGGAGCGAGGACGACGCTGGCAGCAAGGCCACTGAGGAGGAAGTCAGAGAAAGGAATGTGACTGCCTGGTTAATCGCAGATTCTAGCCTAGAGGGCCTCAGAGAAGGGGCAGGGGTTTCAGGCAGGAGGGCTGCTGTACTTATCGGAGCCTACTGGGGGTGCTATGGCTGGATGGGTGAGTGGGAAGGAGGGAGCCTGGGCGATTCTAGTGCTTTCCAGGGACAGCATCCCCAGGAGGTAGAACAGATCCCACTGCTATGACAAATCAGGAAGACGTCATGGATGCAGGTAGAGTGAACGCCCTAGTCACAAATCGATTCACCAAATGTGCATCAGTCTGTGTAGACTTTTACAATTTTTTTTTCTTTTTAAAATAATTTATTATCATAATCTTGATTACATTACATTGAATCACATATATCTTTACAGTGCATTACCTTTCTTTTTCCAGAAGGAATACCATGCATATCAGTCAAGACAAAGACATTACTATGCACATCATCAATATCAAATAGCTTTTCATCATTTTTTCAAGAGTATTATTATTATTCTCATTACTTTTTTAAACATTCAATCACTAAATATCATTTTACTTCTAAAATAAATTATCCAACATGTTATAATTCTCAGACCAGCCAGTTGAGAATACTATACATGTTATCATCAACACGTACTAAACCATTTCTGTGTCCCACTAATATCATGCCTCTTTATTTGTTCTCTTGCTATCCTTCTCTTACTCTTCCCTTCTCCCGCCCCATTCCACACTGTCTTCAGCATCCCTAACTATTTTCACTGCTTTTATGCCCTCCAATATTTTGATCTCAACCATAAAATGCAGATAGTCGGTATATATTAAGTGGTTATATACAATATCTCTCATATCCTGTGGTTTGATTCATTCAGCAATAGATCCTCCATATCCGGTCACTTTCTATCAACTGCCAGGTCTTGATTTTTATGGCTGAGTAGTATTCCATAGAGTATATGTGCTACACTCTTCCAATCCAGTCATATGTGGACATTTGGGTTGGTTCTATGTCTTAGTGATTGTGAATAATGCTGCAATGAACATTGATGTGCAGGCACTTTTCTGACTGAGCATTCTCATGTCCTTTGGGTAGATACCCAGAAGTGGGATTGCTGGATCAAATGGTAGTCCAATTTGTAGATCTCTGAGGGACCTCCATATTTATCTCCACAGTGGCTGAACCAGTTTACACTCCCACCAACAGTGTAGGAGAGTTCCCTTTTCACCACATCCTTGCCAACACTTATCACTTTTTACATTTTAATCTATTCTGACAAGGATTAGGTGGTATCTCATTGTGGTTTTAATCTGCATCTCCCTTATGATGAGGGATGTTGAGCATTTCCTCACATGCTTTGTGGCTATTCATATATCTTCCCTAGAGAGATTTTTGTTCAGCTCATTTTCCCATCTTTTAATTGGGTTCATCATTTTTATTTGAGTAAGCGGTTTGAGTTCCCTGTGTATTCTGGTTAGCAATCTCTTGTCTGAGGCATATTTTACAAAAAGATTCTCCCATTCTGAGGGTTGTCTATTTACACTAATTACTCTGCCCTTTGTTGTGCAGAAATTTGGTAGTCTGATAGAGTCCCACTTGTCTATTTTAGGGATTGTTACGTGTGCTTTGGGAATATTTTTTAAAGTCTTTGCTGGGACCAGCAGTTAGCATAATGGCTATGTCGCTGGACTCCCACATAGTTGACCGTGGTTTGAGTCCTGGACCCAGTGGCTTAAACTCACGTCGGGCGCGTGTGCATGCGTGCCCAAGATCCTGAGAGGAGAATGGAGGAGAAGGGATTGCAGCATGGCCATCCCCTCTGGGGGGTGATTTCTTACTTCCTCTCTCGCTGTCTGGGGAGCACACGCGCCCTATAGCAAAAACCTCTCAAAAAAAAAAAAAAAGTCTTTGCTTACCTCAATGTCTCCCAGAGTTTCTCTAGTATTTTCCACCAGTAGTTTTGTAGTTTACGGTCTTAGGTTCAGCTCTTTCATCCATTTTGAGTTGATGTAAAATGGGAGGTCTGATTCATCTTTCTGCTGGTGGATACCCAGGTTTTCCAGCACCATTTACTAAAGAGGTTTTCCTTTTCCCAACGGATTGATTGGTATCCTTTGTTAAAAATCAGTTGTGTGTAAGCTCTGGGGTTTATTTCTGGAGTTTATATTCTGTTTCATTGGTCCACCTGTCTGTTTTTGTGCCAATATCATGTTGTTTTTATGATCACAGCTTTATAGTATATCCTGGGTTCAGGGAGTCATATGCCACCCACTCCACTCTCCTTGCACAGGATTGCTTTGGCAAAAAGAGGTCTTTTATGATTCCAGACCAATTCTATGGTTGTCTTTTATAGATCTGTGAAGAATATCTCTGGTATTTTGATTGGAAGACTTTTATGATTTTAATGAAGATGGAGTGGAGTCCAGAAGATAAATCTCAAAGTTGATGATGATAGAATGTTGGAAAGGGCTTACAAGGCAGCCTGCTCTTAAGGACTTGCATTCAGAGGAGATACACAATTATTCCATGCTGTGTTGGAGGAAGGGATTAAGGACACCATAGTAACAAGTTTTATGCAAGTGAAAGAGGAATATTTGGTGTGTACAAAGTGATAAGATTTGAAAACTGGATTGATAACTACAATACATTTGAGAAATTCTGAAAACTGGCAATGAGTATATAAATATCACATTTTACAGAAGAAGAACTTGGACTTCGTGGCCCTTAGCACCTATGCTTTGCTATCTTAGCAACAGAGATAAACATAGCACCTATCTCTATTGCTAGATGAGCCTCCAATGACCCCAGCCCACCTTAGGACTTTCTTTCTCTATTCCCTATATCCCCATAGCTTCACATTCTTTCTCTATTCGCCACAATAGCTTCATCTTCTGTGGGTTTTCTGGACTTTGGGTAGCTTGATTTAAAAGAGACAACTAAAACCCCCAAACTGTACACAACTTTTATCACTCACTATCATTCTTGGAATCTTTAGACATTTCTACACCCCTGAGAGCAGTGCATACAATGACCACTAAAGAGTCAGAATTTGCTTGATTCTCTTTTCCAGTGTGGATTGTGGAGCAGTAAAATTTCAGTAACAGGCAAGAGTTTGTAATGAATACTGGGGTTGAAACTGCCCAGAAACTGAGGACACCATTTTGGAGATCAGAGTGGCCCTAAATGCGGAGGAGCTGCCTGACACTAGGGCTGACTTTTAGTGTCAGCTCTGAAAGGACCTAGCACTTCTGAAAACTGAATTAGAGTGAGGGGGGGTGCAGGGAATTGCACATTTATTCATTCTCTGTAGCCTGTGGGGATTGTGCTTGTTTCACTTAGGCCTTACCTGATCCTCACAATCACATCTTTGAGGTATGTGTGACTTTGCTCTTTTTCTTCCCCCTAGATTAGGAAACAATTTTTTGAGGCCATAGACCTCGCTAGAGTGGAAGGGAGTTATCCAGGAGGATTTTATCCTTGGAGCCTTACAATATTTTAGGATCCTTTACTTTACAGACACTGGGCATGTCTCACTTCCTTAATTTGTAAATCAAATAGGTCAGCCCTGATCTATGTTGGTTCCTCAACTTCACTGTCCTGAAGAAATGCTTGGGTCCTGCTGTGGTGGCCATGTGGGATGCCCTGTTTCAGTTCCATGGCCAACTGTAACATCAGGGGTGAGGCAGTGGGCAGACTGTAATTCTGGTTGATAGGCAGATTGGGGTAGGAGAATTGCTTCACAGAGAGGTCCTATCAAAGATACCTACCTCGTTCTTTCTCTCTTCTCTCCTTTCATAAAGGAAGAAATAACAAAAGCAAACAAAATAAAAATTATAACAAAAAAATACAAGAAACTTGACACTGTCTTGCATATTCTTGGATCCAACACAATATATTACAGTTCAACAGGTCTGAAGTGAGACCCAGTAATAGGCATCTTTTTAGAAATCACCCTGGTGAGAGACTCTGGTTTAGACTATCTTTAAAGCCAACTATTAACAAGCAATCAGACTCTATTAACTATTCTATCACTTAATCACATCTGTGAGATGGGGCATTTCCTATTGCCCACATTTTACAGAAGAGGATCTTGGACTTCATGCCTTAGCACCTATGCTTTGCTTCTCTATTGCTGGACGAGCCTCCCATGACTCCAGCCCACCCTATCACATTCTTTCTCTATTCCCTATATCCCCATGTGTCCCTCTAGGACCCTCCCACAGTGCCTGCTCTGCTCCTTGACTCAAAACAGCATCCTGGAATAAGCTCAGTGGGAGTGGCTCCCTGGCAGGATAGCCCCAGCACACAGCAGAGCCCCGAAGAAGTGTGCCCAGTGAGAGCACTTTTTCACTACTGATAGATTTCCACGTGCTGTGTACAGTTGACACTAAAGAGGAGCCTGAGGGAATGAGCAGGGTCAAGGAGTGAGGCTCGACACTCGTCATGCCCAATGAGAGAATGCTATGGGGTGTTTTAGTTATTCCTCCGTTCTACAGGGGAAGAGCTTGAGCCATTTAGAAAATTTTTTTTCACCTAGTGCTGGAGAGGCAGAAGATGCTAGCAGAGCTGTAAAGTTGGAGAGATGGATGTTTGCCCTCAAATGCTGCGCTGCAACCCATCTATTGGTCTAAATATTCTAGAACTGTAGTGGCTTAGCCTACTTGGGCCACCTCACTGCCTTTCAGTTTACTGATGAGCCACGTTACTTTCCCTGTGCTTAGAATTTTTCAAACGCTCTTCTCACCATCACTTCTCATACATTGGATTATTGAAAAATGTAAAGGGATTCTTGAGGCGTCATTAAGAAGTGTGCTTGTATTAACTTAGCTCATGAGTATAACTGGCCCTAAAAAGGAGAAAGCAAACTAGATCTTACATATATTTATGTATAAGATTTTTTAAAGGTTTTTGCCATATTATGTGTGTACTCACCAGAGAGACATTGAGAGAGAAACTAAGAATTCACCTCCCACGAGGATGGCCATGCCACCATCTCTTCTCCTCCATTCTTCTCCTGGGATTTTGGGCATGCACACATTCCCTGTGTGATTTTTAAGCTACCAGGTCTGGGACTGAAAGCATGGTTTGCCATGTGAGAGTCCAGTGCCTTAGCCACTAGGCCATTTACTGGTCCCATTTATAAGGTATATATATTTATATACAGGAAATATATATGTATGTGTGTGTGTGTATACATATATATTCCTTATAAATCAACATTACATATTAGGAAGTAACTTCTCAACTTTTAGTTTTCTCCCTAGTCTCTCTATAGCAACAATGGCAAAACAACATTACAATGTCCTGGCCAACTTTGGAGATTATTTTTCTCCTAGAAGCTCAGCAATTAATTTATTTAACCATCTTCATCCTTGTTAGGAACTGAGGATGTAGTTGAATCACATGACTGTGCTGATCATAATCATCAGCTAGAATTAATTTTGAGTGGCCATCTTTTACTTCTGCTTTCACTCCGTGTCTAACCTTCACAGACAATAGCAAAAACATGCAAAGCCAATGTGTTCTGTATAAAGAAGTTGGATCCTCATGTCACCCCACAAGCATGGCATGGGCCAGCCTTTGATGTTCTCTTCTTGGCTGCTCCTAGGACCAGATGCAGCCTGTGAGGGTCATGCAGCAAAGACAAAATGGAAGTACTGGAAGGCCCTATCCCCAGGGCCTCATGTTTAGCTCTTTTGTACAATTCCGATACAAATATAGTTGGTATACAAGTCTCTTGAGTGTGCTCTGTGGAATAACTTTTTATCTTTAATTGATTTCTATCTAAGAGCTATAAGATATTCTTTAAAAAATTCATCCAATGTTTTTGAAGGACCTTTTATGTGAGTGCTAGGCAGAATATTCAGGACTGGGAATACACAGATAATGTAACATTGTCTCCACCATCAATTAAGTTACAATGTCTTAGATGAGAGGGCATGTAAAGAGAACTATCACTTATATGTTATAAAACAGAAATGAGGGACCAGCAAGAGACATACACAATTATGCAGAAATTCTTGTCGATCTTGGATGGGTAAGTGTGCTTGATGTGGAAGAAAGCATATATACAGACACTAGAAGGGCTAGATGGGTAGGACTGTAACTGAGACTGCAAGATATCCAGTTTTCCTTATCCATGGATATAGAAGGTGTCTTAAAACTCACGCTGGGCACGTGTGCATGTGT
The DNA here is from genome assembly GCF_000334495.1 of Tupaia belangeri chinensis. NCBI lineage: Eukaryota > Metazoa > Chordata > Mammalia > Scandentia > Tupaiidae > Tupaia > Tupaia belangeri. The sequence goes on along the minus strand of NW_006159688.1, from coordinate 107,999 downwards.
GCCCAAGATCCAGAGAGGAGAACGGAGAAGGGATTGCAGCATGGCCATCTCCCCTGGGGGGTGATTTCTCGCTTTCTGTCTCTCTCTGTCTGGCGAGCACACGCACCCTATAGCAAAGAAAACCTCTCCAAAAACAAACAAACAAACAAACAAAAAGAGAAATGAACACTATGCAGTACTAGCAGAGACAGCTTCAGGGATTCTAGCAGAGAGGTAGTGATATCTGAGTTATACACCCCAAATTCAGATGTGTTTGCTGCTGCAAAGTCCTGGAGTCTATGTGTCTGATTTCTGAACACAGCCATGATAAATTATACCTAAAGCGAAGGAGAAGAATCATTCCAGCTATAACCACTCGGTTATGTGTTTCGCCCATCTAGTGGGAACCATCTGTGGTTCAGGCAGTTGGAGGAAAAGATCATGATAGGTAAGCTCAAGCAGAGAGCCTTACCAGAACTCTCAGGATCAGAACTGAGAGATGCAGGCTTCATTTGCATACTATTTAAAAACACAAATTTGAACATCTGATTTATGCAATTAGAGGCTTCCTTGAATACTCTTCAATGGCAATTTATCTGCAGCAGTAGTATTAGGTGATCTGAAATCTTAAGTGGGTACAGTTGAAGCAGAAAGAGTAATGGGCCCCAAGATTTGACAAGAGAACCCATTTATAAAGGTGTCTAAAGGTATAATTTTGGTTAAAGTAAAACTTCACTGTTTTTTATACAACTGTTTCTTTTAGTTCTAATAAATACTTAAATAGGAAATGCCAATCCACATGGGTCTGATAGAGAGTGAGTGTAATGCTTAGAGTAAAACCTAATGCCCTATAATTTAGGTAATAATTAGGAAAGAAGGCCTATCTTTGCCATAGCTCTTTATTGGCCCTTGAATGGCCTTTTCTAGGTAAATAATTAAAGGACATGTCTCCTACATGGGTATTAGATAAAATAATTTTTAAAAATTTATTCTACATTTCTAATCTTTTCTTGATTTATTTTGCTAATATAATGGGCTGGGTATGGTGGCATGTGCCTGTAGCCCCAGCTACTTGGGAGGCTGAGGCAGGAGGATCATGACTAGTGAGATCCTGTCTAAACAAACAAAGAACCCCCCAACCCCCAATACACAATTCCTTATATTTTTATTTTAAGTCTAAGGTTGACATTAATTTTTTCTGTAGAAAACTGTTTAATAGAAAAAAAACTAGAAGTCTAGGATTATATTAATGTAATCTTCCTCCAAAGAGACTAAACCATTAGTTTTGGGAGGTGGCTGTGTGCCACTCTAGGCCACCTGAACCAAGTTGTGATTGAGAAGACTGCCAACTGACTTGTGTCCCTGTGAAAGCTGGGATATTTCAAGGATATTCTTATTCCTTGAATATAAAATTTTGTTCCCATCCAAAATCCTGGGGTATTTACTACATCCCCAACCACTTTATAGGCCTTAAACTCTAATTTTTGTTTCCCTCAGGTTCATGGTTCTCTTCAAATGTTTGGTCAGCTATTCAGCTTTGCAGCCATGTCTTCCAAGTTTACAGATGCCTCTAAGGTAAGAGCTCCACTTACTGCAGAAGTCATCCTTTGTGGTGCTCTCCTTACCCAGTATCAATCCCACAGCTCTTTGCTGCCTTGGTAGTGTTTTGATGCCTTCACATAGGTATGTCCTATTGTGCATCCAGATTTTCTGGTTGTTCATGGTGTGAGTGTGTGTTTGTGTGTGTGTGTGTGTGTGTGTGTGTGTGTGTGTGTAGGGTCAGAGAGCTGATCTGAAATACCAGTCCACCATAACCAGAACTCACAGATTGATCTTTAATGTTGCTAAATTCCAGTGGCAACTTAATTCACAACTTCTCTTGTCTCCAATGTGAAACTTAGGACATTTACATAAAACAGAGTAAGTTTCCAAGTATTAGAATTAGAGTATTTGGCATATAGGATTATTTTAAGACAAAGAATTTCAATTCCTAAATTTGTTAATAATTTTTTAAAAGAATTATTTATTATTTCATATATATATTTGTGTGTGTGCATATATATATAATATATATATACATATATATATATATATTATATATATAATTAGGTTTTTTTTAATTTGATCATAGGGAGAGAGAGGAAACATGAGAAAGCAAGTCACCAAGTCTGGGACTCCAATTGTTGTTAGCCACGTGGGAGTCCAGTGCATTAAACACCATGCCACCTGCAAGCTGCTTAACCCCTAAATTTAAATGATGCATTTCCCTTGCTGCTTTTCTTGTGTCTTCCTGTAGGAGAAAGATGGCAAATTTCCCTCATGCCCCATGACTCAGTGTAGTAGTCTTGTCACCAAATGTATCTCAGGGTTATTCAGAGAAATAGAACCAATAAAATGTATGCATGTGTAGCTATATAGAGATGCTCCTTGATTTACTATGAGGTTGTAAAGTGAAAAAATTGTAAGTTGAACTATCATAAGTTGGGGACATCTGTGTATATATGTGTGTGTGTGTGTGTGTGTGTGTGTGTGTGTGTGTGTATCTATCTAGAGAGAGAGAGAGAGAGATTTTTTAAAAAACATTCTTTCTTGGTTATGAAGCCTAACAAAGCCTAAGCTCTACAACATAAGTCAGAGAGCTGGATTCTCAGAAGAGTCAATGTTGCAGTTCTAGTTTGAAGACAGCAGACTTGAGACCCAGGAAAACCAAATGTTTCAGGTTCAGTTCAAAGGCAGGAGGAAGCCAATGTTCAAGTCTGAAGACCATCAAACAGAAAGAATTCTCACTTACCTGGGGATAGGTCAACTGTTGGTTCTATTCAGGCCTTTAGTTGATTGGATGAGGCCCACCCACATTACTGAGGGCACTCTGCTTTACTTAGTTTATGGATTTAAATGTTAATTTCATCCATATAAATAAATAAATGAATCAAAACATCTCAGAAACATTCAGAATAATACCAGACCAAATAATTGTGCACCGTGTGGCCCAGTCAAATTACATGTAACATTAACTATCACACTAAGTTTACACTTATAATGATCTCAGGATTCTTTTCTTTTGTGAGAAAGTCAAGTTTTCATGAGTATGAATCACACATTGAACTCCCCCCAATCACCTTCCATTTTCCCAGTCACCTCCATTCTCCCAACCCCATGTCTGAGTTTCCTGAGAACAAGTTACAGGCTACAGCTGGGGCTCTTAAGCATCCTGAGACCATTACTTCTACTTCGAGGAATTTGCCCACAGCTAGGGCCATTCTAAAGGTATATGCACCCCCACTTCCATGTCAACATCACAAAATTAGAGGCACTAAACCTTAAACATACCCTACTGAATCTGTTAATTAATAAATATAACTTTTTACTGTAATCTTCAAACAATGTACGTATAATAGAAACCAACCCATTTTCAAGGCAGAACATCTGCATTGATCTGATTGATTTATGTGTGCCTGGTTCTTGATCACTCACTGACTGGCTGTCATCTGTGCATCCTGTCCTATGTGAATAAACTTATGTCTCTCTCTTGGCCCTCTTGGTGACTTCTTTGAGATCAGTAAGCATTATGGATGAGCACTTTCAGATTTGGGGTTCCCACCTTACACTAATGTTCAGAGAACTGTCAGAATTTGATAAACTGCAACATCAGAAATGAAGAAATAATTGTCAGGATAGAGTTTAAAAGTTCTTAATAAAAGAAGATAGAAAGTGATTTGGGTGCACTCTCCAGAAATTCTATATTCAATACTCAGTCTTGGGAAGCCAATGGGATTGATAACAAATTTCACAGTACTAATGTAAATGGTGATCAGATATTTGCCTGCAGTAAATGCAATTGAAAAGCTTGACATCTCTTGGTATCACTTAGGATGAGTTCTTGACAAAAAGTTGAAACGGAATATAATCAAGTCTCTAGATCTAACTACCAATTTAAAGTAAGTATAGGGCCTTGAACTTAGTTCAATTGGGGAAAGTAAACACTTACTATAATTACCATTAACCTTTTGTAAGTACATTGACAGCATGATAGTTGTAAGAAACAATATCTGACTTTTTGATTATGGTAGTAAGTTACTCATTTCTGTATTTGTCAGAATTCATAGACCTATTCACCCAAAAGGACAAATTTCAGTATATATAAATAATAACTTAACAACGCTACACTTAAAAAAAAATGAAAGAAATGGCCGCAGTAAACAATGGACACAAAAGAACACCAAAGGGCAAAAGAACTCAAAAGGACAGGGCCCAGGAAAGACATGGTCAAGGAAGTTCCATCTGCAGGAGATGCAACCAGGAGAAGGAATATGAGCTAACTAAAATTGTACTCCCCTGCCACAGCTGGGCATCCTGGCAATTTCTGCAGAAAGACAGTTTGATTGGGACAGCTATGGGATTGCAATTCCGATACAAATAAACTTGGCAATTTCTGCAGAAAGACAGTTTGATTATTGCTATGGGATCGTAACTGTTATACTTAGTATTATTCTTTCATCATATGTCTCTGTTGGGTATGTTGGTGTGGTAAGGGGAAATGGACAGAGCAGTTTCTTGACCTTGAGAACCTATATTTGGAAGTGACGGAGAGACATACACAATTGTCCAGAAATTCTTGTCTATCTTGGATGGGTAAGTGTGCTTGATGTGGAAGAAAGCGTATATACAGATACTAGAAGGGCTAGATGGGTAGGACTATAGCTGAGACTGCAAGATATCCAGTTTTTCCTTATCCATGGTTACAGAATTTTAGCCTGGGCCTCTGGCCATCCAGAAGAAACACTACATTTTCCAGTCAGCTTTTCTGCTAAATGACCTGTGTAACTAAATGACCCATGTAACTGTGAGCAACTTGGTAGATAAGTTTCTGGAAGTTGATCTTAAGAGGAAAAGGCTCACTCTCCTTTTAAACATTTTAAAAGTAGTGCATGTATGTTGGCTACAAATTTAACAGCCATCTGGACCATGTTGCATGCTGAAGATTGAAGATTGTGGTGTAACCTGATTGAAGAAACTTAGTATCTTGACAGGCTGAAATTCCCCCACAAATATTGTAGGCTGAACTATGTTATGTGAGAGAGAAATAAAGTTCTCTCTCTTTTTCTTTTTGTTTTAGAGGTTTTCACTATAGGGTACGTCCACTTGCCAGAAAGACAGAGAGAGACAGAGAGACAGAAAGTGAGAAATCACCCTGAAGGGAGGATGGCCACACCACAATCCTTTATCTTCCAGTCTCCTCTTGGGATCTTGGGCATGCACGCACACGATCTGGTGTGAGTTTATGTCATCAGGTCCGGTACTTGAACTGCAGTCAACTAAATGGAAGTCCAGCAACAAAACCATTATGCTAACTGCTGGTCCCTAAAGTTCTCTTTTTCAAAACCTTATTTTTAAAATTAGCAGTTGTTCCTATATTCTAATATATGGATGAGCACTTTCAGATTTGGGGTTCCCACCTTACACTAATGTTCAGAGAACTGTCAGAATTTGATAAACTGCAACATCAGAAATGAAGAAATAATTGTCAGGATAGAGTTTAAAAGTTCTTAATAAAAGAAGATAGAAAGTGATTTGGGTGCACTCTCCAGAAATTCTATATTCAATACTCAGTCTTGGGAAGCCAATGGGATTGATAACAAATTTCACAGTACTAATGTAAATGGTGATCAGATATTTGCCTGCAGTAAATGCAATTGAAAAGCTTGACATCTCTTGGTATCACTTAGGATGAGTTCTTGACAAAAAGTTGAAACGGAATATAATCAAGTCTCTAGATCTAACTACCAATTTAAAGTAAGTATAGGGCCTTGAACTTAGTTCAATTGGGGAAAGTAAACACTTACTATAATTACCATTAACCTTTTGTAAGTACATTGACAGCATGATAGTTGTAAGAAACAATATCTGACTTTTTGATTATGGTAGTAAGTTACTCATTTCTGTATTTGTCAGAATTCATAGACCTATTCACCCAAAAGGACAAATTTCAGTATATATAAATAATAACTTAACAACGCTACACTTAAAAAAAAATGAAAGAAATGGCCGCAGTAAACAATGGACACAAAAGAACACCAAAGGGCAAAAGAACTCAAAAGGACAGGGCCCAGGAAAGACATGGTCAAGGAAGTTCCATCTGCAGGAGATGCAACCAGGAGAAGGAATATGAGCTAACTAAAATTGTACTCCCCTGCCACAGCTGGGCATCCTGGCAATTTCTGCAGAAAGACAGTTTGATTGGGACAGCTATGGGATTGTAACTGTTATACTTAGTATTATTCTTTCATCATATGTCTCTGTTGGGTATGTTGGTGTGGTAAGGGGAAATGGACAGAGCAGTTTCTTGACCTTGAGAACCTATATTTGGAAGTGACGGAGAGACATACACAATTGTCCAGAAATTCTTGTCTATCTTGGATGGGTAAGTGTGCTTGATGTGGAAGAAAGCGTATATACAGATACTAGAAGGGCTAGATGGGTAGGACTATAGCTGAGACTGCAAGATATCCAGTTTTTCCTTATCCATGGTTACAGAATTTTAGCCTGGGCCTCTGGCCATCCAGAAGAAACACTACATTTTCCAGTCAGCTTTTCTGCTAAATGACCTGTGTAACTAAATGACCCATGTAACTGTGAGCAACTTGGTAGATAAGTTTCTGGAAGTTGATCTTAAGAGGAAAAGGCTCACTCTCCTTTTAAACATTTTAAAAGTAGTGCATGTATGTTGGCTACAAATTTAACAGCCATCTGGACCATGTTGCATGCTGAAGATTGAAGATTGTGGTGTAACCTGATTGAAGAAACTTAGTATCTTGACAGGCTGAAATTCCCCCACAAATATTGTAGGCTGAACTATGTTATGTGAGAGAGAAATAAAGTTCTCTCTCTTTTTCTTTTTGTTTTAGAGGTTTTCACTATAGGGTACGTCCACTTGCCAGAAAGACAGAGAGAGACAGAGAGACAGAAAGTGAGAAATCACCCTGAAGGGAGGATGGCCACACCACAATCCTTTATCTTCCAGTCTCCTCTTGGGATCTTGGGCATGCACGCACACGATCTGGTGTGAGTTTATGTCATCAGGTCCGGTACTTGAACTGCGGTCGGCTAAATGGAAGTCCAGCAACAAAACCATTATGCTAACTGCTGGTCCCTAAAGTTCTCTTTTTCAAAACCTTATTTTTAAAATTAGCAGTTGTTCCTATATTCTAATAAATATTTAGCTCCCAACAAACAATTTCCCTGAGTCAGAAATATAGTTTTTGCACAACTAAGATTGATGCATATTTGAGAGTCCAACCAATTGATAGTTATAAAGGAGGGTTTATCAGTCAGGGTTCAGTGCAGGTAAAAGAGATTTAGTACAAGGAATCAAGGCTGAAACTCTTTAGGATAATAAAAACAATGGGATTCAGGTCAACATTGGAATTACTGATTTCAAGAATGTACTCTCTTGGCAGCAATCCAGGAATCAGGAAGCTAAATTAGGAAACTTACTACCAAGAATGCTTCTCCACAGTATCAAAGTGAGTGACTAGACACTGTCTCATTAATTCTGGCTGCTGATACTGCTGCACTTTCTTCCTGATACTAATGAAGCGATGACTAGACATTAGCCCTGAATGCGGAGATACTGTCTCTTGACATGGATTGCTTGCCAAAAAATGGAGTAGCATACGGCCTAGCTTGCCCAAAAATGGAGTAGAATAAAGAAGTCCCCTACTTTACTTGCATCTTCCAAATAACATCCAAGTAAATCTGTTTGGAGATATGTAATTTATAATCAGAGTCTTAGTTGAAAATTAGTCTGGAATTCTTACCTCTTAGCTTTCAAGTCTGAAAGCACGACAAAAGGAGAAAACCACTCTTAGTTTCTATCAGAGAAGGGTTAGTTTTAGCTATTGCTGAGCTAAAGGAAAGAACCAAAAAAACAGAATTTTCTTCTGTGTTTTTAATTTTAATTTATTATTATTACTATTTTTTTACATTTAATAACTCGACATCTTCACAGTGTACAACATGGTGTTCCCAGCATGAATACAGTGCATATCCGTCAAATCAGAGCCATTATCATGTACATTATCAATAGGTTCTTTGCCAACAATTGTTAATAGACGCTTATAGCTCTTTTTGATTTAGGTCTTATTTTTCTAAGCTAAGTTAAATTTTAAAAACATGTGATATACTTCTTTGTCCCTATCACTATTTAAGTGAGGAAGCAGCCTCACAATAAAAATCAGAATTTTCTACTGCCACTTTCAATAGAGGCTGATGTCACAGGTGGCTTAGAAGGGAAGAAATCAAGATTGCCAACAAAATTTGCGTTTTAGAGGAATGATACAGATTTTCTCTCTAATATTAAATGTATATTTCCTCATTTTCTTGTTAGACAGAGAACAAGAATCACTTTGCCAGTAACACATGTGTATAATTAATTCTGGGTATTTAGAATGGTGAATATCAAATTATTATTTTTTTTCGAAGAGAGATTTTTCACCATAGGGTGTATATGTGTGCCAAAGAGACCAAGACACAGAAAGCGAGCAATCATCTCCTGGGGGGATGGCCACACTGCAATCCCATCTCCTCTATTCTCTTCTGAGGATTTTGGGCATGCAAGCACAGGTACACAGTGTGAGTTTCAAGCCACTGGGTCCAGGACTCGAAACACAGTCAGCCATGTGGGAGTCCAGTGCCCTAACCATTTTAGACCTGCTGGCCCTGGATATCAAATTCTTTGTAAGTGTATAAATGAGCTAGACACTTTAAGTGCAACTTGTGACTGTTTCAAGTTTTTAAAAAAGCTAATGAGAAAAAAAATTATTTGAGCTCTAATATGTGTTTTGAATATGCACATGATTCTCCAACAGTTTTCCAATTATGAAAGAATGTTTATTGTACTTTAAGGAAACATCCCCCAATACTCCAAATTATTTTATTAACATAATTTCTTGAAGGCAACATATGTTTTCTAACTGTCCATGGGTTCAACTTGAGGATCTTGAAGAGACGTTCCTTGTTTGCTGTTTTTCTCTTCACTATGGTTCTCATTTTTCTCTTCATTTAGTAAATTATATAAGCTCTCATTCTTTTCCTTAATATCACAAAGAATAGATTCCATAGAATAGCCATATTCAATAAGGGCATAATCCTTATTTTCATGTTTAAAAACATGGCCAACAGTATGCATAGCAACCAA
>NW_006159688.1:74535-94948 GCF_000334495.1 Tupaia belangeri chinensis | reverse complement strand
ATACTCCAAATTATTAACATAATTTCTTGAAGGCAACATATGTTTTCTAACTGTTCCATGGGTTCAACTTGAGGATCTTGAAGAGACATTCCCTGTTTGCTGTTTTTCTCTTCACTATGGTTCTCATTTTTCTCTTCATTTAGTAAATTGTATAAGCTCTCATTTTTTTGCTTAATATCACAAAGAATAGAATCCATAGAATAGCCATATTCGATAAGGGCATGATCCTTATTTTCATGTTTATAAACATGGCCAACAGTATGCATAGCAACCAATTCACCAGATGCATTAAATACTGGGGAGCCAGAGGACCCACTGTAGAAACAAGTTTCATAACTAAGCGTGTGTGTGCTCCAAAGCTCTGAAAGGAAACTTCTTTGGGTAAACATAGAAAAACCACCAAAAGCAGCAGGATCGCATTTTTCCAACACTTCTGGACAATGCTTTGGATACTTCCCTAGCCGTTGTTGTAAAGGAATCACAGCACAACCATCTATTTTCTTTATCTGGCTTTCTGGGTGACCAATTATATAAATCAAACCACTAGGTGGAGGAAGAGAAATGTGTCCCAATAGGCCTTGAGGAAATGCATTTCCATTCTCTTTTAGTTTTAAAATGGCATAATCTAGAGTTCTACCAGACCCCTCAAACCACGGCTCGAGAGAAAACCAATCATCAGCATTAGGGTAGAACACATTGTAAGTGAAGGTTACCTTTGTACATCTACTAATTATATCTGGCCACAAACTTGGATCTGTGCCTTCACCCACTATATCATGCACAATGTGTTGGCAGGTGAAAATATAACTACCTTTTAAGACAAAGCAAGTTCCATTGCCTGATCTTCCATTATTGCTCCATGTTATAAGTCCAACTGACTTACCAAGAAAGGCAAGCTGTTCACAGGTTGCAAATGATAAAGAATTTGCAGTCGTTTTCCCAAAGTACTCTTTATATATGTTGAATTGTTTAGTCATTGGCAGTTTTGTTTCCTTCTGTAGTTTCTGAAAATATTTTCCCATCCAATGTGCCTCTTTATTAAAATTTGGATAATGCTGAATTACAGCTTTGTCCAATATTTGGAAATTCTTTAAGAGATTTGTTGCCTCCATTTGGATACCCAGAATGTCATATTGCCTACCTTCTGACACTATTTTCCCATCATTTTTGCCAGAACTATTATCATAATAAGATTTTACTATGAAGATTGTCTCTTGAGTTTTACTTTTAATATCGTGCTCCAAACTCTGAGGTGGGAGAATTTTTTCTCTGTTGTGTTCTACATCTTCAGTCTCTTCATTTTTCTCTGCGTCATGGACCTTGTTCATAGACAGATCACTGTTACTGATTCTATCTGTAGTGTTTTCATTCTTCTTATGGATATCTTCCCTGTCTAATGGTATTTTAGAAATGGTCAGTTCTAATATTTTTCCAGATACTTCATCCACTTTGGACTGTCTTCCATGAATTTTCTTATGACCTTCCATTATTTCCCACTTCAGTTTGTCCAGATCAGACCGAAATCGACCATCCTTGCATAAGGCTTCCTCAATAGTCTCACCCTTCAAGGCATAGATACAAAGTGTACTTCCTTTTTCATGAAGTTTTTTGATTTTGAGAATCTTCTTTATATTCTTCCCAATAGCAACAACTTGAAATAGAATGCAGTCAATTTCTGGCCTTTCACACTGGCGCAATATCTGATCATTTTCTTGGTTCTTTTCTCTTTGATCTATTGTTATTTTAAAATGAGAATTTCTAGGCAGGCACTTGAGAGGCATTCCCAAATTTATATATCCATCTATTGTTTTTTCTTCATAAACAATAATGTTCTTATTTAAATGATTTTTCATCCTTTCGCAGAAACTGGAATTTGCTCTCAGAACTGAGTAGATATTGTCATTGGGTTTACCGTATGCTGTCAATACGCTACGGTCTGATTTCCTGGAGCTTACATTTAAAGTAAAGGTGAAACTATATTCTTCATTGTTGTTCAAATTTGTATTCTGAATTTCAAGGGCTGTTTCATGCTTGTTGACTTCAGTTGTAAGCACAGAGGTGCTACTGTACTCATGTATGTCAGTCAGACAGTAGTCAACAGGTGTGCCAGAACATGTCTGCTTCATGACAGAATCCTTTATAAAAGAACGATTAAATATTTAATAAGAACCACATTTAACAATATGTTTTTAAAATGTCTAATCATAAACTAATAGATATTTTGAACAAAAACTGGATAATATAGGGGCCGCTTTGGCGTAATGGTTACATTGCTGTACTCCCATGTAGTTGACTGTGGTTTCTATTTTTGTTGTTGTTGTTTTGGGATTATTAGTTGGTTTTTCAGGTGCGATATTTGAGTTCTTTACACATTCTGGTTGTCAACTCTCTGTCTGAAGTATAGTATGCAAATATTTTCTCCCATTTGGTGGGTTGTTTCTTTACCATATTTATTGTTTCCTTTACTGTACAGAAGCTTTTTAGCTTAATGTAATCCCATTTATCTATTTCTGGTGCTACTGTCTTTGTTTTAGGGGTTTTATTTGAGAACTTTTTGCCTATTTCAATATCTTGAAGTGTTTGTTCAGTTTTCCTACACCGGTTTTATGGTTTGGGGCTTTATGTTTAAGGCTTTAGTCCATTTTAAGTTAATTTTTGTAAGTAATGTCATAATGCAATGTTCTATATTGAAGATGAATATGTGTACATTCTTGATTTGGTTATTATATACTCTATGTATGCCTTAAAAAACTAAACCGTTATCCACAAAGATATACACTGATTGTGTATACCAGAAATTATAATTTAAAATAATGAATTCCTGCCAGCTCAGGAATATCTCTTAGTGCCCTGTTAGCCACAAGATGTTCTGCTATCTATGCCATAAACATATCCATCAACTTCAATAGTTTCTACTTGTCCTCTTACTATTTTTGGTAAAAAAGAGTTCATATACTCTCTTAGAAAATGTTTAAGTATACTATAAAATATTAGCTATAAGCATGATATTTTACAGTAGATCTCTAGAAACTAGTCATGTTGTATAACTTAAATACTGTACCCTTTTATTAATACATCCCTTTTTCCCTCTCCGCTATTTCTCTGGCAGCTGTGTCTGCTTCTACGAAGTTGATTATTTTAGATTCATTATTCATTCAAGATCTCCCTCACATAATACTGCATTAATTACTTGAGTCTGAATTATGTATTCTCTCTGTACTCCAAAACAGTTGTTTATATCACAATTTCTATTATCATTTTGCGTATTTTGAGTAAAATAGTGAGTTGGTCAAAACCCAGTCTTTGAAATCTGTTTGGTTGGGTTTAAATCCTTGCTCTGAAGTCCATTACTTTTATAACTTTAAGTGAGTTGGGCTTTGGAGTCTTCATTTGCACAATAAGGATGATAGTAATATCTATTGCATAGAGTTTTATTAAATGTTAAATTAGATAATCCATATGAAGTGACACATACAATTTTAGGTACATAATGATTTCTAAGTAAATGTTAGCTATATTGTAATTTTTTTCTTATTCATATTTCTAGTGATTTAAGTATCTCTATTTTTTTATCCAAAGTGTTGGCTTAAGACATATTTTCCATTCTTAACTCACACATACTGTTTTTCAGAAGCACTTATGTGTGTGATCTTCCCAAATATATTTAAAACAGAACAAATTATAACTACCATTCTTAAAGAATTTATCTCCTTCTAAGAACTTAACATATTGCTATGGTTACAAAGCTGCTCTAGTGAAGAGTTATAAAAAAGTAAATATACCTTTGAAACTTTAGGTCTTGTACTCTGGTCATTTTCTGTAGCACTGAATGGTTTGTTTTCAGGCTTAATGGAATTCATGATGAGTTCAAAAGAAATAACTAACTTCTACTTCTGGCCTGGATGGAGAAACAAGGATTGGATTTATCCTCCCACCTGAAATAATTAAAAAATAAAAGAGAAGATATATGAAACAATAGCTTTCAAACACTGGACATTAGGCAGACAGGACAGTGGTCTATGACCCCTGAAAAAAGGTAATCAGATGAGGTAATTACTATGGTTATCTACCTTTCTGTGTGGAGAGAGTTTCCAGGCCCTACATCAGGGAGGGAAAAGACAGCCCAGCAGTTTCTCTGAGCTGGGAAAACAAACTGCTAGTCTTGGGAGGCCAAGATGTAGAGCACTGCAGAGCACTTCAGAGCACAAAACAGAAAAGTGGCAGAGGCTGTCAGAGGTCTGCAGTGGGTACTCCTTGTAATTTCAGCTAGTTATTAGTACCTAAGTGTGATACAACTATTGGTAACCAAGAAAATAACTACCAAAAAACGAATAGATGGTATAGTTCTTGAGGCTCATACGGGGCTGAGATAAATTTCTGTTCCCAAAAGGCAGACTGAAAAACTTTGTAATTCATGAAGTATCAGGTGGAGTATTCTGAAACGTATTGCCTCTATAGTGGGACAAAATTAGCCCTAGACTTCTCTGACCCCACCTAACAAAATTTAAAAGCAAGCCTTGAAAGTATAAAATGGTTTCTGAACAACATAATAGTGTACTAGAACAATGGTCAAGAATATTGATGGGGGAATTAGGACCACTAAAGACTTTCTGCCCAGACTTTACCCGCCTGCCCCCCAGATCTAGCCAAGGAGCCAGGACAAGCCAATCACCAGAAATCAATATCTGAGTTCTGAGTGGTTCCCTTCAGGGATTAGGACCACTGAAGATCTTCTGCCCAGACTTCATCCTCCTGCCCCCCAGATCTAGCCAGGAACTAGGACAAGCCAATCACCAGTCATCTCTTTCTGAGAAAACACTACTGAGCGATCAAGAGACTTGTACACAGAGAGAATTCCTAAACAGAGCAACAGATGTAAGGTGAAGAAGTCTTCCTATGGTATCCAACCGTGTAATGATCAGAGCAGCAAAAAAGGAAACTTCGCCAGGCAAGGGAGGACTATCCAATGTGAGTAGAGGATAACTTCCCCAAGTAACCCTGTCCCTACACCCCTCAGGGATCTAATTCTTTTATAAACTAGGGAGTTTGGCTCAGATCAAACTTTAATAGTTACTGTGAGTTACCCCTTCAGAGTTTCTTAAAAAGAAAGAGTCTGGATCCCACCCTCTAATATAATTCAGTATATCAGAGGTGCACTTATGGGTTTTGCACTTTTATTTCCCCATCCCTACTCCAAGTGAGCACCATGCCCTTTGGAACAACTGACCAGAGTATCACAGTGTTGATTCAGGATTAAAATTCTTATCCTCAAAGCCAGAAAGAGGGATGGGGTTTCCACATGGGAAGTTGCCCTTCTCCCTGTCCCAAAACTCCTTGACTTTGGGCTGAGGTCTGCCTAGGACCTTTACCAATCATTTTCCCCACGAACTCCATGTCAATCCCAAGGCTAGATCTACTCACAGAAGCGGAGAACGTGCCCCAACTGTGCTTTGACCGCCGCACCAGGACTCTCGAGATCGAATTCCTGAGATGGCCGGCACGGATGTCTGGGTTTTCCCGCTGGCTGTCCCGTGCTCGGGAACCGGCCTGGGAATTGACACTCCACCTGGCCAATGGATAAACGGGTCTTGAAGGCTGCCTGTCCTCATTGGACAATTACTCATGCACTTCGGTAGCCAATTGGCTGCGCTTCAGCCACTAAGAGCAGTGGCGGGAGAGGACGCGTGTGGCGCCCACCGCGCTCCCAGGTGTGTGGAAAGGCCGGCCCTGGGAGTCGCGCCTCTACCCACTGTCTTTAGCGTGATGACCCAGCGCAGGCCCTAGTGATACATTCTCCGGACGCTGCGTCCCTAGTCTGGAACCTGCTTGGAGCAATCGCTTCCGTCAGTCTGTTCCCTGCCCGTCGTTGTACTTGATCCCCGCGCAGGCTCGAGAATGCTTGGGAGGAGCTAAGGGCGCTCCTGGCGGGAGAGGGTGGCGCCAGGCGGTTTCGCGCTTTGCGGAGCTTTGATTCTACAGGAAGCGGTCGGAGTGGGAGCAGCGCGCAGGCGTCGTAGCTGCTGCGTTAAGCGCCTGGCGCGGTGCTTTTCTGCGGCTATGGAGCAGGCGGTGGCGGTAGCCGTGGGTGAGCGTCCGGGCAGGATTAGGCTGCGGCTGCACAGCATCTCCGAAAATGCACAGAGGCCCAGGCCAGAGCTTGCTTCTCCAGTTTCCAGAGGATGAAATTGGCTGAAGCGGCTGCTGCCGGCTTCCTAGGTGAGGTCTAGCAGGACCTGGCGCTCCACGGAAATAAACCAACCTCGCCGAGGGGTTGATATGCTTAGACTCTGCCAACCAGAAGGAAGAGGCCAGCAGCTGAAATGCCTGGTTCTCAGGATGTACATGCGTATATGCAGAACTTTACAGTCTGATTCCAGGGTTAGATATCCTCAGCTGATGATCGAGGAAGTGCTTTGCATTGTGCCTGAGAAAGCATCCGTTTAATACCAGAAGACTTGGACATTAGGTGCTATTTTTAAAGAAACTGGTCAAAGAAAGGGAGAACATTGTTGATGAAGGTAATGATGGTTACTTCTAAGAGTTACAACTCTTTTGTACAACTCATAGGAGAACAGATGTTAATGTAAAAGATGATTGTGTTGATGGAATAATGGTGGTAGAGTTGACCCTTTCCTAACTGAATGTAAAATATACACAGATAAGCCACAATCACTGCTTAAATTCCAAATATTCTATGGGGTAGGAACAGAGTACAGTTTAGAAGTAAGATTGTAAAAATTCTATAAAAAATGTGGAAGAAAAGAAATTGTCATGACTTTCTTAAATCACGGTTGTCCCTTAAAATATCTGAAAGCAGTACATGTGACTGACAGCAACATACACATGGGTGGAGGATATATCCAGAAGAGGACTCACAGTTCCTTTTACTCTGGAGAAGTGAAAAATTTATGAAAAGCAGAAGGTGATAGAGAACTGGGTTGTAAAAATTGCCTGATCTTTCCGAAAACAGGGAATTTGTCCTGGAAGGAAGCATATTTTAAGGAGTATATGTACCTGCTGTTAGCTATGTTGTTGGCCATAGCAAGAAGTCTGGATTTTATAATAAAAGTGTTATTTATTCTAAACAGAGGATTTTAAGCAGAAGAGTAGTGTAACTGATTTATATTTTTAGAAAAAATAATTCTAAGGACCAGCAGTTAGCGTAATGGCTGTTACTGGACTCCCATGTAGTCGACTGCAGTTCGAGTCCCGGACCCAGTGGCTTAAACTCACGCCGGGTACTTGTGTGTGCGTGCCCAAGATCCCGAGAGGAGAATGGAGGAGAAGGGATTTCGGCGTGGCCAACCCCCCTGGGGGGTGATTTCTCGCTTTCTGTCTCCTTGTCTCTCTCTGTCTGTCTGGTGAGCACACACACCCTATAGCAAAAACCTCTCCAATAATAATAATAATAATAATAATAATAATAATAATAATTCTAGGCCCTGCATGAACAACAAACTAGAATGTCAAGAATAGATGCAGAGGGGAGCAAGCAGTTGGGAATCTATCCCAGATTCCAGAATGTAGCAGACAAGGTCTTTAATGGTGGTGGTGAAGGTATTAGAAATGGTTAGATTCTGCATTTAGTGTTCAGGGAATCTGTTGACCATCAGTCAATGCTCATCTTCAGCGGATGCTTGTATAGCGTAGTTTAAATTGACATCGCAGAGGACCCACCCCCGCAGCACACATACACACACCTACACATTCCCTTATTACTAAGCACCTTGTTGACTGTGTGTAGTGAGATATAGATTTTGTTATAAATGTTACCAGAATGCTTTCACCAAATAATAATAGGTTGTTGGGTGAAACCTGTAAAGAGAAAGAGACCACAGAGCTAGGAGAGGAGCAAATGGGTCAAATATTAAAAGTTGGAGGAGTTTGGGATAAAACCAATGTTTTTGGATAGTGACTTCTTCATGAAGGATGCTTATCTATCTCTACCAGAGAAGGACGATGTTTGCATTTAGAGTTGCAAACACGTGGAATACAGAGGAAGGTGTCACTGCCTCTACCTGGGAGCATATCACAGAAAAAGAGATTTAGATTTGGACTTGATGGACAACGAATTAGTAGCAATTTGATACCACAGAAGAGGGAAATTGTTGGATGTAAAAAACCAAAATTGGCAGGAGGGGCTATATAGAATTGACTTCTAGGAATGGGTTAAAGATGAGGACCTGATATTGTATTCCAGAGCTTGCCATTGGAAATGTTAAAATATGAAAGGCTTGGTGCTTTCCTCTTCTTTTCTGAGTTCACAGTCAGCTTGCCTTACTCATTCCTACTAGACAGGACTAAGGTAGGGTATGGGAACTCATAGCAATTGTTTAGGGTTCCACCCCTGAAACCCCTGCAGCCAAACCTTTCTATATAGACCCCTGGTCCAGCCTATCCTAGGAAGACAGTGCACTCATGGGGAGGATAATGCCTTGTCCAAATTCCAAAAGCTCCATGGAGGCCACCAGAAAGAAGGCAGTACTTTTTGGTTCACTGATCTGGGGTCAAGGATGCAGGGGTGGGCTGGGTGCCTTCTTTTCTCTGTCCAGTGGGATTCAGGTGGATGGGGTGGAATGATCACACTTTATTTCTCCCCCATTCCCAATGAGGCAGTGCTTAGAAGTTGATTCATTTTGGTCTCATTTGATATTCTCAGTTGTCCTTTTGGGCAGGTGAGACTTTTGATCCCATTTCAAAATATTATAGAGTAGTCTTCAGGAGGCCACAGGACTCACTCATGTCAGCTGAGGGAGAGGGGTAACTAGGATTTTAACCTTAGAGACGCACAGCTTCGTAGGACTCAGCAGGGAGACTTTAAGTTTTCTCCCTTCTTAGGAGTCTGGACTGCTTATTTGTAAATCAGTGAAGTCTGTTACTATGTGATTCCTTTTAAACTGTTTCAATTTTATCACTTGGGTAGCTTTTTAAACACCTTGTTTCGAGAATGAACTCCAGTATTGAACACTGAGGTCGTGGATCTAGGGTGAGGACCAGAAATCTCCCTCTTTTAACAAGGTCAGGAATCAACAAACTGTCTTAGGGTCTCATATCGGTTCTTGGAAAAGTTTAAGATGCATCAGTCTTCTGGTAAGCTCATCAAACACGTTTCTGAGCTCCATCTGCAGAGATCCTAATTCCTTAGGGTCGAAATGTGACCTGTTACTGAAGAGATGATTCCGATGATGTGGCAGCCACCAAGCTGTTGCTCCGTGACTCGTGAAAGTGAGATTGGCCCGAGTGCCGGGTTCCAGCACCACTCTGGCACGCAAAGGAAGTCCTTAATAAAAAAAAGCAATGCAGGCGGAAGAGCTTCTTCTAGGTGGGTGTGTTACCACGCGATTCCTGCAGATGGCGCCAGAGAATGGGTCTGCTGGAATCGGGGCGGGGCAAAGAGACGGGAAAAGGTGTGGATTGACATCCATTCAGGCCAATGGCAGCCTAATCTTTCCTTCCCTGATCCCTCAGTGCTTTAAGCAGTCTGCATTTGTGGTGCTGAGCGTCAGAATGGCCTTGGGAGATGTCTTGGCCTGTGCTCCCCGAAACTACATCTGTTAATACAAGGCTGCTATAGCTCATGTTGGCCCAATCATTTGTCAACTTCTCAGGTAACTAAAGGTCTTTCTTCTCTCTAGACAAACTTGTCTCCATCACTTCCATCACTCTGGGTCCTTGGAGTTTTGTAAAATAAATAAAAATAAAAATAAAAAGCGTTGTGGGGCAAAACCAGGGTGGCACTTTTCATTATCTTAACAGCTAAGTATTTCTGTCACTGGTGGTGGGAGCTGCTGAAGAGAGAATGGGGTGAGAGAAAACATGTGTGAAGCATCCATTAAATGCATCCTGCATTGGCATTTTCCACTGTCTCTTTTAATCATTTCTCTATTTGATTCATTTTCTTTTTCACTAATTAGGCAACAAGCTAACTTGCTCAAGGACAGTCCTTGGATGATTTTATCTCATGCCAGATGCCAAAGCCCAAGTCTTTTTTTTGTGTCGAGCTGCCCTTGTAACATTTCAATGCATGCAGGTTCTTTGAATCACTTCTCTGTACACATTATTCATCTACTCATTCATTCATCTATTCACTTATTAGAGGCCCACCTGCAAGGTATGGATCTAACTGCTACTACAAATACCAAAGATTAGGGACTTTCAGAAAAAAAAGAAAATGCAGAATTGTTTTGAAAAACCTGCCATGTTCACAGTGTCCCAAAGTAGAGTGGTAGAGTAGGGTCCAAAGAGGTCCTTATTATGTCTGTGCTGTTCCTGAAGTGCATTTTTAAATTATATTTTAGATCAGGGATTCTGAGATATTTATATCAATTTTTTATTACAAAGTGTTCACAACAGTGCCTCACATGTGCCTTTCCTTGATCAGAAATTTATACCAGTTTTTAGTCTGGCTGGCTCACATTCACTTTACTGCTTGGTGTAGATGGATGTTACTTTCCCTAGGAACCCTCCTGATTCCTGATCCTTACTCCTGAAACAGTATGTATGCAAACACAAAGGGTTGAACTCATAACCAGGCTCACAGGAAAAACCTTGTTCAGGGCTGGCAGTGGTATGGTGTTTAAGGCGTTGGACTCTCACATGGCCAACCATAATTTGAGTCCCAGACCCAGCAGCTTGCTTTCTCACCCTCCCTCTCTCTTATCTCCCTGTCTTTGTCTGGTCAAACTTAAGAATAATAAAATTAAATAAATAATTCTTTTTAAAGAATGAACAAAAGCACACCTTGTTCACACCACGTTTCCCTAATGATTAGTATGAAAGGAATGAGAAAGGAGGCACAGCAATGACAGCTCCATGACAGAGGTCCCAAGTCCAGCAGACTCCATTCTCTGGATTCCTTTTTCTTCATGTCAGCTATGAAGTTAGCCTGTCCAAGTCACTTGTTTGGAGATCACCTTTTATATCTTGTTAGTCACACTAAACTATGAGACTCCATCCTCTTTAAACATTTTTTTTTTTTAAATTTGATCAGAGAAAGAGAGAAAGTGAGAAAGCAAGCTGCCAGGTCCCAGGACATGAACCGTGGTCGGCTATGTGGGAGTCCAGCACCTTTAACCATCATGCCACTGCCAACACCCATGACTCCATTCTTCAGGGTAGCTGTGCCTCATAAATCTATAAATAGCAAGAGTATTTACAATAAATGGCCCATTCACACAGGTATATTTTATTAACAATTTTATTGAAGTCTTTCATCTCGATCAAGTTTTATAATGACTTCTGATTCCCAAAGGGAAGAACTGTTCTTGGCTTCACAGTTTCATGATGGCTGGTAACCCCTTCCTTCCCAGCCACCTTTGTCTACATTTGAAAGATCGTTACTCTACCCTATCACTCCATTCCACATAGATTGTGAGTACCTCAAGAGCTGGGAAATTTTTTTAAGAGATATTTTTGTTATAGGGCATGTACCCTTGCTGGAGAAACAGAGAGAGACAGGAAGACAGAAAGCAAAAAATTGCCCCCCAACCATGGATACCACAGACAATGTGGGAGGAGGGTGGGACATGGCAGAGGGTGAGGGATAGGGAATCAAGGATGGAAAAAAAAGCAAAATATACAGGGAATAAGAAATGGAAAATTATTTGTTGAGAAAATGTATGTTGATGTGATTGATTGAGCCAATATACAGTGTATTCTGGATGGGAATTCTCCCCAAGGGGGATGGACATGCCACAGTCCCTTTCCTCCAATCTCCTCTTGGGATTTTGGGTAAGCACACACATGCATCCATCAAGAGGTTTTTTTTTTTTTAAATAAATTTAAGAATTATTTATTTAATTAATATTTATTTATTTATTCAATTCCATTATGTTATTATTATTATTTTAAAAATTTGACCAGAGAGAGAGAAAGAAAAGGAAAGTGAGAAACAAGCTGCCAGGTCTGGAACTCAAACCGTGGTTGGCCATGTGGGTATCCAGCACTTTTAACCACCACACCACCCGTTGGTCCCTAGTCATGAGTTTTAAGTCATCGGTCTGGGACTCAAACCATGGTCGATTATAACCATTACACCATGTGCTGGTCCCAGAACTGGGTATATTTTTAAACATTGTATCTCTGTGGTATAAGAGTTCCTGTCACATTATAATTGCCCAATAAATATTTGTGAGTGAAAACATCTATTTTGTGACTTTTGCTTCAGTAGTAAAAGAGGGCTTGCCCAACATTGCTAAATGACTTCATTTTTTTAAATAAGTAGAACTAATTTCTGTGGGTAGCATGTCCATCAGTGCCACCCACATGGGGCCACAAACAAACCAGCTCTCATCACAGATCTGTGGGATTTTTAATTCTCTTCTAGTACTGAGAGAGAAAATGGAATATTCTCCCAGCACAGATATTTCATGTAATGCACCATCAGCTGTCTCTGTCCTTGTTTTGGTATTTATCCATAGTGTAAGTCATTTCCACTTCAGAAATGCAGTCCATGATGGTCCACATGACTAGGACCCCACCTAGGCCCAGCAGACAGTATGTTGGCAGGGTCTGTACACAGCACTGGATATAACAGAGGCTCCTTCCATCTGGCCTGGCTCACAGTTGTCATTTACCAGTCCAGAATGAGAGACATCCTACTGGGAAAACTTAAAACTGGGATCCTCATGACCAGCAGACGGCGTAATGGTTACATCGCTGGACTCCAACATAGTTGACGGTGGTTTAAATCTTGGACTCCGTGGCTTAAAATTCACACCAGGCACATGTGTGTGCATGCCCAAAATCCTGAGAGGAAAATGGAGGAGAAGGGATTGTGGTGTGGCCATACCACTAGGGAGGTGATTTCTCACTGTCTCTCTGTCTCTCTCTGTCTCTCCAGTGAGTGCGTGCACCTTATAGCAAAAATCCCCCTTAAAAAAGAGAGAGAGAGAGATTCAAACAAACAAACAAACAAACAAAAAAACAGAAAACAATTGGGATTGGGATCTTCACTGTAGAAACAAATACAAAAACTTCCATCCCCAACCCTACAATTTCTGGATACTATTCCTTCTAGAGCCCCAAGGCACTCATCTCCTTGTTTAAATACAACTGCAAAGTTGTTCATTTTGATTACTTTAGTTATTCTTTTAAAAAAATATTTATCTATTTATTTAATTTGTTTTTATTATTTAATTTGATGAGAGAAGGGGAGAGAGAGAGAGCAAGCTGCCAGGTCCAAAACTTGAACCATCGTCAGCCATGTGGGAGTCCAACAACTTAACCACCACGCCACTTGCTGGACCCACCTTTAATTATTCTAATGAATGAATTTATACTCTCCTTCCTCCCAGTCTGATTTATGAGAATTACAACAAGAATGTGTAAGGAATAAGAACACTAAGGAAAAGCCACAGGATTGCTTCTTGTACCTCTCCAATTCATCAGTTGGCTGGGCTGCCTTCACAGGCTTCCAGGCCTACTCTCGTTAGAGCCGTTGAGCTTCAGCATGTTATCCATAACATAAAGCAGCAAATTCAAATAGTTTACCACCACTGACTGTGAAAATGCAGCCACACATATTCCCCTCACTCAAGCTTTCTTGGCAACCTAAAAAGAAAGGTAATGTGGTACGGTGAGTGATTAAGTTTTCTACTTCTGATTACTAACTCAATACAATTACTTAGTGGTTCTCAAACTTGAGCTTACACCAGGATCAACTGGAGCACATGTTATACAGTGCTGAACCCTTCCCAGCCCTGTGCATTTCTTTTTTTTTTTTTAAATTATTCTTATTTTTTAGAGATTTGTGCTTCAGGGTGTGTGTGCTTGCCAAAGAGATAGAAAGCGAGAAATTATTCCCTGGAGGGATGGATAATCCCCTCTTCCAGTCTCCTCTCGGGACTTTGGGCACACATGCACACATGCCTATCATGAGTTTTAAGCTGCTGTGTCTGTGTCCAGGATTCAAACTGTGGTTGACTATGTGAGAGTCCAGTGATGTAGCCATTATGCTATCTGCTGGTCCCATGCATTTCTTTTTCTTTTTCTTTTTTTCGAAGAGGTTTTTGCTATAGGGCGCATGTGCTTGCTAGACAGACAGAGAGACAGAGAGATAGAAAGTGAGAAATCACCCCCCAGGGGGGATGGGCATGCAGAAATCCCTTCTCCTCTATTCTCCTCTCGGGATCTTGGGCACACATGCACACGTGCCTGGCATGAGTTTATGCCACCGGATCCGGGACTCGAACTGTCGTCGACTATGTGGGAGTCCAGCGACATAGCCATTACGCTAACTGCTGGTCCCTTCCCATGCATTTCTAATAAGCTTCTACATGATGCTTATTCCATTGGCTGGGGACACACTTTGAGAACCACAACTGTTGCCCCTTGTTTCTGACTTGTTACTGTGGATTTGGAGCATCTGTTTCCAGTTTACAAACCCTACAATTTTTCAGGACTTCCTGTAGTCTTTGAGCTCTTTTGGAGAATACATGATACTGGTTTGTATATGGATCCATATTGTCAATCATCTTCTGTTTGGACTGAGAAAGGGAAGATAATTTTCTTGAACTTTAGCTTTACCACCTAGACACCTAGAATCGGCACAGGCCTTGGGCAAGATACTTTACTGGAGGGCCACCAGGTGGCATGGAGGTTAAGGTGGCTGGGTCCCATATGGCAGACTACACAGTTCTTTCTAGTCCTGTACTCAGTAGTTTGAAAATCACTCCAGGAGTGTGTGTGTGCATGCTCAAAATCTCAAGAGGAGAATGGAGAAGGAATTACAGCATGGCCATCCACTGGGGGGGATTTCTTTCTTGCTCTTTGTCTTTTTGGTGAGCACACATACCCTATAAACAAAAACTAAAACAAAATAAAACAAAAATCTTTAGTGGATATAAACATTTCCTTTTCTAAAAGCTATAGAATATCAGTGTATTAGAATAGTAACAGTAGATGTAAAACAAGAAGACTAAAAAGTTGGGATCTTCAGTAGCATTCTAAGCAATTCTTATGAACTTGGAAAAAGAGATTTGTAATGCCATTTTGTTAAGTCAAAAACTCTGTGAAAAGATGAGTACCTATTTCTGAGGGGATATATCAATGCTTAGTGTGAGAGTTTTAGCAGTGAATGTATTTCATTGGAAATTATATTGTTAATAAGTGAGACATAAAATAGTATAACTAATTTTAAAGAAACTCAAAAATTTGATAGTGTTTGTATAAATGTAGGTTCTTAAGAACATGGCCAAATGTAAAACCTTAATGAAATCAAAATTGTAAATTTTTTTAAGAGTTTGTTTGTTTTTGCTATAGGGCATGTGCGCTCGCTAGAGAGAGAGAGAGACAGAAAGTGAGAAATCACCCCTTGGGGAGATGGCTACACTGTAATCTCTTCTACTCCATCCTACTCTCAGAATCTTGGGCACACATACACATTTACCTGATGTGAGTTTCATGCCGCTGGGTCTGGGACTTGAACTTCAATTGACCATGTGGGAGTTCAGTGCCTTACCCACTATGCCACCTGCTGGCTCCAATTTATAAATATTTTAAAAGGCCTGATTTTAAAATAAAGACTGAAAATAGACAAAGTTTCAAAGAGTATGGAAAGACTATTAAAATAAACCAGAAGAAAACAAGAACAAATAATTAAAATGAAAGTTGAAATAATTAAGTTTAGTACAGGACAAAGTATAGGTATCACCAAAAGCTTATTTTTAAATTGCAAAAGAAAAAAAAAAAAAGGAAGAAATAAATCATTGGTAACCTTTTTAAGGACAACCAAGGGAACTACAGAGAGAAAAAATACCATATAGAAAGAGTACAGTACTAGAGATGAGAAAGGAGACAGAGAAAGGAATAAAGGAATTATAAGGAATGGTTATAATCATTCCATGGCAATACATTTGCTCACAAAAGAAATATGTGCTATCCCTGAAGAATAACCTTTCAACATTGTCCTTTCAAGAAATAGAAAATCTAAACAGAAAAATTAAAAATCAGAAATGAATTTGAATGGATGCCATTTTAAAAGTGGCCAGAATCAGATTGTTCTATGCACACATTTTACATATGTATGCAAGAACAAGCCAAAAATGAACATACCATTTCAACATTGGATCTTGGTAACACATGAAAAGATCTTCAGTTCAAAATATGACCAAGAAACATTAAGGAGAGAGTTACTGAGCAATTTTGCTTATGGCTACAAGTGCAAAAATTCTAAATAAAATATAGTGGTGTATCCAAGGAATAGTAGATGTGAACATATAAAGACAAAATCAAGCATAATTCCAAATGTAATTGTTATAGCCATTTCATTAAAATCAGGAATGTGACAAGGACAGATCTATTACTATTAACTGGCATTTTCTTGGGTCCTACAGAATGCACGGAAGCAAGACACTTTATACAGACAAGAAACTTAACCAATACAGATATGGAAAAGAGATGGAAAAGAGAGCAGATTATCTTGGTTTACATATTACAGAATTATGCATATAGAAAATCCAAGAGAATTCTAGCAAAAAGAATCCTCTCTCTCACAAACAGGATTTTAAAGAGTAGTGTGTTATATTTGGAAATTTAAAAAATTAATAAAAATCAGTACCAAATCAATAATACTCACATTATAGAAAAGAGAGAATAATTCAATCATATTGAGAAGTAGCATAAAATGCTTAAGAGTAGATGCTTCACAAAAAGTCATGGGGCCAGAAGTTGTGTAATGGCTATGTCACTGGACTCCCATGTAACTGACTGCTGTTTGAGTCCTGGACCCAATAGCTTAAATTCATGCCGGGCGTGTGTGCGTGTATGATCAAGATCCCAAGAGGAGAATAGAGGAGAAGGGATTGTGGCGTGGCCATCCTCCCTAGAGGGTGATTTCTTGCTTTCTGTCTCTCTATCTCTGTCTGACTTTCTGGCAAATGCACATGCCCTAGAGCTAAAACCTCTCCAATAAATAAATAAATATAAATAATGAGAAAAAAACAAAAAGAAAGTCACATGTTTTACCCAAAGAAATCACTAAAGTTCTAACAAACGTTATGTAATAGGAGCTGAGAAAAGTGAGATACATACCAGGTTTCCAGATGAAAATATTAAGTATCACAAAAATATCAATCCTTCCAGAACTGTTTTAAAAAGCTAATACAATTTTAATCACAGTTGCAAAAGGTAGTTCAGGTAGTTAATAGAGAATGAAATAAATCAAATCTATACATCTCTTAAATCTGTAAGAAATGAATAAAAATTAAGAAAAAATTATAAAGGAGTGTTTACTTTATCATATGTCAAAACTTAAGCGAAAATCACTTAAATAACATAAGAAAAGACTAGAAGCAAATATGGATACAGATACAACAGACAAACATGTTATATAGCAAAAGAAACATTTAATTCAATAGTGGATTTATTTATTATTTATTTAATGAAAAGTATATGTTTAGCTATCCTTATGTAAGAGAGATATAAAAGATTCTTAACTCATTGTATTTAGAAGTATATGCCATATGAAATAAAGATGGAAATATAGATAGGAAAAATTAATCCAAGACAAAACTGAAAAATATTCTTGAACTTTAGCTGGAAAAACATTTCTCTACTCTTGGAGTAGGACAAATCTTCCTAATTTAGAAAAAACAGAACATCAGAGGCCACAGTATAAAAGATAACATATTTGATTACATGAAAATTAAAAATTTCTACATGTTAAAAATCTCAATGAACAATAGGTTAAAAGTCATAAATTGGAAAAAAACTTATAGCACACAACTCAAGTACTGGTATCCTTAATAGCCCAAATGCTCTCACAGAATTTTAACAGTCAGAGAAAAACCCAGTATAAGCACAGTCAAAGGATATGAAGAGCTATTTCAGAAGTAAGCCCCAAAGGGCTGATAAGCATAAAAATATGTTTAACATCATTGTTCAGGAAAATGCGAATTAAGTCTACAATGAGATGCCATTTTTATGTATGAGTTTGGCACAATACAGTCCTAGGAAAAATGTGGGTAAACTGTTCTTCCACTTAGTGCTAATGGAAATAAAACTGCAATCTTTTGGGAAACCAATCTGGCAGTGCCTACAGATGTAAAATAAATAAATAAAATAAATGCTCTTTGACTTGGCAATATTCCTTTTGGAAGTCAATGCTATGGAGCCAAGTGTCCAGGATGTGAGACTATATGTACTAGGATGTTTATTGAAGAACTGTTTGTAGTGGCAAAGAACTGTGAGTAATTTTCATCTAACCACAGGAGAATGGCTGTGGTTAGATAGCATTTACTCTGTGGGACAGTATAGTTATTAAAAGGGATGAATTAGCACTGGATTGATCAACCTGAAGGAATGCTCATGATATGTTAAGGGCAAATTTAAAAAATTATGAAAGGGCCAGCTCTGTAGTGCAGTGCTTAAGTGCTGTGCATAGAGGACCAGATCCTATGTGGCCAACTATGGTTCAAATCCTGACCTAGATCCTTGAAAACATACAGGGCATTTGTGTGAGTATGCCCCAAATCCTGATTTGGGGAGGGAGGAATGGCAGTAAAAGGATTGTGAAATGACTAGGCCCCATTGGGGAGTGCTTTCTCTCTTTCTCTCTCTGTCCCTCTCTGTCCCTCTCTCTCTCTCTCCCCCCCACACACACACTCTAGCAATAAAAATCTTACATGAGAAGTAGTAGCCTATATTCACACATGTCCTAATATAAATCAGATACTGACTACTGTAAGCAGTGGGAAAGGAAGGGAGGTGAGAGGTGATTAACTTCTTAAAATGATAGTGGATTTTTCTGCTTATATTATGGGGTTGTAATAACTTTGTAATTAAAAATTAGCAAGGAAAGAAAAAAGTTGTTTTTCTAGATTAAGTCTCCTGAATTCTACCATGCAACAATTCATTTTTTTTCTTTTAAAAGATTTTGGCCATAACATGCGTGTCTCATTGGAGAGAGAGAGATAGAGAAGTGACAGGAAATGTGAGAAATCACCCGCCCCTTGGGGGGTGGTCACTCCACAGTCCCCTCTCCTCCATTCTCCTCCTGGAATCTTGGACACACATGCACATACGCCTGGTGTGATTTTCAAGCCACTAGGTTCGGGACTCAAACTGCGATCAGCCATGTGGGAGTCCAGTGACACAACCACTATGCTATCTGCTGGTAACAATTCCTATTCAAAATCACATAGACTTTTAGGAATAAAAGAAACACAGTGTACTATGGAATGAAGCTAGGTTAATATAGTTCAGGTAAAATTGCAATATCATACAATCTGTTCATTTTTGTCATATCTATACATATACCATGGTGTTTTTATAATTTTCCTATTCTTATTAATCAATTCACCTTTAAAAATCTAGTCCAGTTCAAATAAATGAATATATGAAATTATGGAGGGTTGACGCTATAGTTACATTGCTCAAGCATAAATAATGGTACAAAAGTATGGACATAAAAAACGTTTGACCACCTACCATGCCACACGTTGAAGAAACTGGGCATGTAATATAATAACCTAAGCATTAAACCTCAAATAAAGATAATCAGGAAACCAGGAGATCAAATGACATCCCTAAAGAAGAGACCTCAGAGGAAGATGTAAGAAGTGTCTGGAACAGTCTGTTTCCAACTTCTGTACCTTCCTTTCCTCAAACCAGGGCCACTGCATTACTTTCTGCACCCTAATGCTGACTCAGATTACAAACCAAATTGACCTGGAGTAGTTTATCATTATTTGGAGACTTAGTTTCTGTACCTATCATGAAGCTGGACTGGCCTTGAAGCTTCAGTTCACTGACTAGAAGTTAAAAGAACAGAAGAATTATAGACTTGAGGGTGAAAATAGACTATTCCACTATTGAATTAAATGCCTCTTTTGTATTTCAGTTTAATTACTTAATCCTTCCATGACCTCATCCAACAATGCTGATCAGGAGTATTTACAATGATGTGCTATGGACTAAGTCTTTTACATACTGCGTCTCATTTAAACCTTCTACGATCCTATAAAGGAGGTAGTCTTACTATTCCTATTTTCCAGAAGATGAAACAAAGGCTCAGAGAAGTGCTGGGAAAATGCTTTGTTATATGGTCTCCTGCTGTCATGTGACAGTACTTCTCAGCACACACTGACGTCTAAAGTAGAGCTATTAATGTACACTTCATAAAGTTGTTCTAGAATGACATTTCCTAAAAGGAGAAGGGCTTCTATATAGCTGAGACCACTAATTATGAGTCCCTTTCTTAGGAGGCAGTGTTTACTCATAGACTTCCCTGATTTTTGTCTCTAAGATGTTGTTCTGATACCCTGAACACCCACCTTTCCCTAGACTGGCCTCCTTTAAGCCCCCAGAACTGACCCTGCTGATTCTGAGGATCGTAATCTGCTAACATCAGCCTATCCTTCTCCTCCTCCTCTTGTCCTGTCCTCATCCAGATGAGTCTTACTATTTGATGGGA
>NW_006159688.1:59755-74515 GCF_000334495.1 Tupaia belangeri chinensis | reverse complement strand
GGATGGGTGTGTGTGTGTGTGTGAAGATCACCTGAGGTACCAGGTACTGAAGGGGTGTCTTTAAAGCGCTCCACATTTTCCTTCATCCTGCAAGAGCCCCTTCTGACCTGGGTCATTTCCCTGGATCCTGTAGAACTACCGGGCCACACTTATCCCCGTTTGTGTGCCTACCTGTTTCTGAGACTGGATAATGACCGTTTGGAACTCAGGCCAGGAGTCCACCAACACCTCCATGTTAAAAGCGTTTCCTTAGGTGATGTGAAACAGAACCATACACCTGAAGGAGGAGCAGAAGGACTAGAGAGGGTGGGAAGTTTATGCTGGCATCCTCAGTGACAGAGGCAGGATGTGAGGAAGAAGAAAGGGCCTGTTATCAAAGGTGTCTTTTTGATAACAGATAGTTACTGTGCACTAACTGGGCACTTTCTGTGCTTTAAACACCAAAATTTTATATGGACTTATTTAGTGCTATGACTGTTTTAAGATGTATGTGCCTAGGTATTGGCAGATGGTGATGTCACTGGATTCCCATGTAGTTGACCAGAGTTCGAATCCCAGACATGGCGACTTAAAACTTATGCCCGGCATGTATGTGTGTGTGTGCCCAAAATCCCGAGAGGAGAATGGAGGAAAAGGGATTATGGTGTTGTTATCTTCCTGGGGGGCAGGGTGATTTCTCATTTTCTGTCTCTCTGTCAACACACATGTCCTATAGAAAAACTCTCAAAAAAAATGTATGTGCCTATATTATTCTGATTTCACAGATGAAGAGATCAAGGTAATAAAAGATTAAAAAAAAATGCTCGTAATCACCCAACACAAAAGTCACGGACTTGGGATGCATAGCGCTCTGCCTTCCTCCAACCTCTATGCTCTTAAGCAGCATTCTCCACTGTCTCACCAAATGGCAAAACCTACAGAGTGGGCCCAGCTGTCTTTTCCCGAGGAGAAGCAGCACCTCTGGATGTGCCTGGTTTACCACCCCCGCAGCCTGATCCTTCTTTGCAGCTCCAGTCCTTTCCAGAAACTCAGAAAGGAACACAATCACTAACCTGCTCTTTTCTTATCCTAAACACCCTCATTGCCTCTCTGCCACTATTCCTCCACATTCAGGGACTCAGGAATGATCTTTGCCAAGGATTTGTATAGGGCAAGCAGTTTCTGGGAATTATGCTGCATAAGAATTTTGTGGAATATTTCAGTCCTTGAGCTCTTTAAGGAGAAATTATGGAAAAATAAGAAGCAAAGGGAGAGTGTTAAGGTACCAAAAGAATTAAAAATGCCTGTTTGACATATCCATTCAAGCAATACTCATGAAGTAGGTTCTGTTCTTATCATTCTCATTCTGTAGACACCAAAGCTCTGGGATACTAACTAACTTTCTCAAGTTCTTCCAGAAATCAGTGGAAGTATGAGATTTTGGAACCGTATATGCACATCAATGCCCTTTCTGCTTGGCAGAATGAATTAAAGTTAAACTCAGAGTTCTCTGAGGTCCCTAGATGACTGCGATACCACCCTCTTTCACCTCCAGAACCTTTTCTTCCATCTTGGTTATCAGATGTCTGCAAAGTTTTCTTTCACCACAAATAGAGAATACCAGCCTTCCAGGAACTGCTGTGAATGGAAAACAGATCAGGAGTTGGCAGACATTTTCTTAAAGAGCCAACCAGTAAATATTTTAGGACTACAACCATTTTTGATATTTCTCTAGTTTTATTACAGTAATTGAAAAACAAGGAAATGTTTGACACATATCTGTTAAAGTTCAGTTGAAATTGCATTCATAGTTCTTGGACATGTGCCAAGAATTTAACAATAACTTGACGGGAATTCTTGGCATAACTAATAGTATTTCGAAACTCAGCTGAGGTCAGATTTTAGCTCTGTCTCCTACTTTGTCAAGTTGCTTAACCAATCATATCCTCAAAAAGTTTTTTCTGGAAATTAAGATCCGTGTCTTTCAAAGTTATGGGTTACACAATGTAATGCATATGAAAATACTTAGCCTAATACCTGGAATAAAGTAAGTACAGTATTTAATATATGTCATTTTTTGGTATTGATTTTGTATTAGTCAACATGTCATTTGTAGATTTAGCAATTATATAAAGTGACATAAAAAATAACTAAAGCTCTGGAGATCTTACCAAATTAGTAAATGTAAAAGAAAGAATCCATTGATCAGCAGTCATTAGTAAGCTCGTTAACATAGAAGTTAAAATATATTTATCTATGGAAGTGAAGTAGTTCACAAATATGTGTTAATTGATAGGCAAGGTGAAACATATCTTGTCTTCCTTGGAGTCAAAGTTCTATTAAAGTTACACTACATTCTGTGACTTGGTGAAACATTCTTTATCAAGGTATTTTGTTGTATAAGGTCAGGACTTCCCTCTTCCACCTTCTTGCCCGTACAACCTTAGTTTAGGACCTATTCCTCCTCAGATTATAATGCTACTGTTATGATCTGACCCTGATCTCAGTTTCTAATTTCTGCACAAATAAAAGTTTTCTCTATTCTCACTGTCAAATTTCCTTTTCTAGGAACCAGCAGTTAGCGCAATGGCTATGTTGCTGGACTCCCATGTAGTCAAACACTGTTTGAGTCCCGGACCTGGTGGCTTAAACTCATGCCGGGTGTATGTGCATGCGTGCCCAAGATCCTGGGAGGAGAAAGGAGGAGAAGGGATTGCGGCATAGCCATCCCCCCTTGGGGGGTGGGGGAGTGATTTCTCACTTTCTGTCTCTCTGTCTCTTTCTGTCTCTCTCTGTCTTTCTGGTGAGTGCATACACCCTATAGCAAAAAACCTCTCAAAAATTTTTCTTTTTTCTAAATTAAGAAACTGTAGAAACCTGGGTAGACTTTCTCCCTGCTTCTTTTTGTTGTTGTTGTTGCCAGAGATGTGTGTTTTTCCAGAGAAACAGAGAGAGAGAGAGGAAGAGAGCATCTCCCCCACCCCCCCAAGTCCCATTGAGACTTTAGGCAAGCACACACAGACACCCAGCATATTTTTCAAACTGCCTGGGCCAGGACTTGAGCTGTAGTCAGTCATATGGGCTCTAACTCCCTTAACCACTAGCTATGGGGCTAGCCTCCCCTTTTAAAAATTGTGGTAAAACATACATAAAATTTATCCTTTTAATCATAGTTAAGCATCCAACTCAGTAGCATTAAGTACATTTATAATGTTGTACAAATCACCAACATATAGATCAGGGTTTTCTGGAGAAGCAGAACTAATAGAGTAGATGCACATGTAAAAGATTTTTATTATAGGCATTATCTCCTGTGATCACAAGGTAGAGAAGTCCTGCCAGAGGCTATCTGCATGCTGGAGAAGCAGCTAGAAGATTCAGAAACAGGGAAGCCAAGTTTGAGCCATCCTCAACTGCAAGTTCGAGGATGAAAGTCCTGTGTGCCCTTGAAGGCTGCAGGCACAAATTACCGTTGGGTGGCCACTGGTACAAGTCCAGATTCCCAAAGTTAATGACATTGGATTCTGGCTGGCTGGGCCGGTGCTGGTGGGAACCTAACATAGCTAAGAATGGAGTTGCAGAGCAAGGGGGCAGGAGGCAGATGTGCAGGCAGCAAGAGTGGAACGCACAGTGCACTCTGGAAGGAAGAGTCTAGAGAGAGGAAGCAGAATCCCCTGCATTCTGTTTGTCCCTCTTATGCCCCCAGTGGACTACGTGGTGCTCAACACATTGAAGACAGGTCTTCCTCTCAGTCCGCTGACTCGTGCTAACTTTATGTTTTTCTCTTATTGTTGTTTATTTGTTTGTTTGTTTTTATTATTGTCAGAGGGCATATACCCTTAAAGAGGGAGACAGAGAGATAGAAAGAACCCTCAGTAAGGTAGGGTCACAATGCATACCTTTTCCTACATTTCTCCACCCTGTTAGGATTTTGGGCATACACACATGTGTGCCCAGGGTTTTTCAAGCCTCCGGGTGGGGGGCGCTAGAACTGTGGCTGACTGTGTGGGATCTGGCTCCCTTAACGGAGCTGGCCTTTGAATAGTTGTTTTATACATATATATAGTATACATATACTATATATATGTTCGCGTCCCAGACCCGGTGGTTTAAAACTCACGCCATGCGCATGTGCGTGTGTGCCCAATATCCTGAGAGGAAAATGGAGGAGAAGGGATTGCGACATAGCCATCCCTCCTGGGGGGTGATTTCTCGCTTTCTCTCTCTCTGTCTCTCTCTGTCTTTCTGGCGAGTGCACGCACCCTATAGCAAAAACCTCTCCAAAAAAAAAAAAAAAAAAAGAAAAGAAAAGAAAGGAATCAGGCAGTCTTGGATATCTGAGTATGTAAATATATGTAAATAGCTGTGTTTTTATTAGGACACTCTTATAAATATTCAGTTCCATTCTCTCTTTCTGTGTGTCACTTGCTCAAGATTCAGCATTCAAAGATCTGATTAGGCTAATATAGGACTCTTGCCCACTGACACTTACTCAGGAAAGAGTAAGAAACTTTGCCTGACAGGTCCATTAAACTATAGGCAATGAGGAAAATGATGTAAGAAAATGAGATGTGTTAAACAGAACTATGAGAAATGAATGAGAAAAACAGGCAAAAACTAATAGATGTTCATTACAATCATTGTGAGGGTTAAATGAGATAATGCATGGGGAACCAGCAGTTAGCGTAATGGCTATGTCGCTGGATTCCCATGTAGTTGACCGTGGTTCGCGTCCCGGACCCGGTGACTTAGAACTCACGCCAGGCGCGTGTGCGTGCGTGCCCAAGATCCCGAGAGGAGAATGGAGGAGAAGGGATTGCAGCGTGACCATCCCCCCCTGGGGGGTGATTTCTCTCTTTCTGTCTCTATGTCTCTCTCTGTCTATCTGGCGAGCGCATGCGCCCTATAGCGAAAACCTCTCAAAAAAAAAAAAAAAAAGATAATGCATGTAAATAAGTAGCACAGTTGGGCCAGTTGGTGGCATGGTAGTTAAAGTGGCTGGAACCCAGGTGGCAGATTGTGTGGTTTGAGTCCTGGCCCCAGTGGTTTGAAAAACACACTGAACGTATGTGCGTGCATGCCCCAAATCTTGAGAGAATGAAGGAGAAGGGATGGCAGCCTGGCCCTATCCTCTAGGGGGTGTTTTCTCACTTTTTATCTCTCTTTCTCTGTCTCTCTCTTTGGTGAGTGCATGTGCCCTATAGCAAAATTTAAAAAAAAACTAAAACTAAATGAAATAAAAGAACAACTAACACAGTGACTTGCAATGATTGATGAACAAGTGTCAACCACTATTAATTTTGCATAACAAAAATAACTGCATGACAAAGTAGCCTCTTAGAGACTTTTGATAGGTGTTTGAGTAGCTATTTGTTTTATAGAATGAAATTTGGCCAGATGTATGAAGAATCTAAGAATTGAGTCAAGTCTGTCGGTGCAGTTGGTATCAGTCTGAACAGCAGTGCTGGAAATCACTGAAAAATCATACTGGTTCAAATCCCTAAGTTGGCCCAAAAGAAACCGCAAATGCATGACCAGGATCTTGGTCTGAATGAGGGATTGCGGAGTGATGAGACCTGGGTGCTTCTCTTTCTCTCCTCTCTCTCACCCTCTGTCTTCTGTACACATACACCATCTATCATGAATAAAAACACAGTCTTAAAAAACCTCATAAAAATTTTCAGAATTATTTTTACACTTTAACACACAAAAAAAAATCCACTTCAAGAAATCTATCCAGAATTAAAACTACAAAAACTGACGAGCAATTATGTGCAAAGAGAACCCTTAGGCATTATTTTTAAGTAGTATCAACAATTTAGAAGCATTCTAGATTTTTTAAAACAGATAAATGGTTTAATGGCATATTCATATAATAAGACTTCACGGTTGTGTTTAAAAATGTTTCTAATAGTAATGAAATTTGCTATGATATAATGTTAAAAGAAAACAACATAGGTTGGCTCTATGGCGTGTTGATAAAGGCAGCTGGATCCCATAGGGCTGACCATGCAGCTCAAGTCCTGGGACTGGCAACTTGAAAAACACAATAGGGGTGTGTGTGTGTGTGTGCACATGCACACATATGCACTCTGAATACCAAAAGATAGGAAAGATGGAGGAAAAGGGATTGTGGGTGACTGTTTCCAATGGGGATGGTGTTTTCTCCCCTTTCTTTCTCTGTCTCTCTCCCTCTAGACAGTGCACATGCCCTCTAGGAAAAAAATAAAATAAAACAATGGAAAGGACAATAAACTGAATTACTAACTCTATATCATTGAAATTATATGCAAATTATATATTCATAAAGATATATAATGATGTTAATAATGCTTTATTTGGGTGGTAATATTATGCATAGTTATTTTTCCTGGGTTTTGGCTTTGGACATGTGCACTTGCCTGAGTGAAAGAATGAGAGAGAGGGAAATTGAGAAATTACACCCCAGGGGAGATGGCTGCACCACAAATTCCTCTCTTCTTGGTATTTTCGGCACACATGTACACATACCTGATGTGATTTTCAAACTGCCTAGACTGGGATTCAAACTGTTGACAGCCATGTGAAAATCCAGTGCCTTAACCACCATGCCACCTGCTGCCTCCTCCAAATTGTAGGCAATTTATTTTACTTTTGATTTTTTTTTTTTTTTGGAATTTACCAATTTTGATAGTCATCTTATATTAATTCTTCAACTAGGAATAACAATTATGTATTAAATTTTTTTGACTCTGTCTCTAGTGACCAAGCCATTAAACTTTCTTTTCCTTTTGTTAAAGTCTATTTATCGTATTTCTTTCATAAGAGAAGGAACAAGAGACACAGGCACCCTCAACAAGGTTCCTTACTCTATAGTCTTTACCTCCCCACCCCCACCCACAGACTTCCAGCCAATCAGGATCTCAGCCACAGACACACTTACCAGGTGTTTCAGATCAATCCCGAATCTGCATTCCGGTTGTCCAATTAGCTCCAGCATTGCAGAGCGGCACACTACTGCCTGTGCTACCAGGGCTAGACCAAATAAAAACTTTTCTATAGCAATATTTGTCCTGAAATTGAAAATTCAGGCTATCTTTCGGGGGGGGGGGAAGGTACGTATACATAAACCATGGAGAACTTTCCTTTTA
Organism: Tupaia belangeri chinensis; assembly: GCF_000334495.1. NCBI lineage: Eukaryota > Metazoa > Chordata > Mammalia > Scandentia > Tupaiidae > Tupaia > Tupaia belangeri. The sequence continues at coordinate 67,406 of NW_006159688.1, read as the reverse complement.
GTGAGCTTTCCTCAAACTCCCCACTATAAATATCTAAATCCAGGGCTCTGAGCAGGACTAATGGATTTGGAGCTCTTATATTTCATCTTGAAACTTTCTAATTACAAAACAAACAAGTTTATCAGCTTTTCTGCCCTCTTGTCAAAAGAATATATTCACAACACCCTAGTAAAAGTGGGTCTTTTACTCTTTTTCTTATGTCTGTATTTTAAATTGCTTCAAAGACTATTAGGGTGTAAAAAAATTAGCAACAGACATGTATTTGTACATAATGTCAAGCACATACCTGCATTCTTTTTTAAAAGGCTATCCTTTCTCATTATTCTTTTTTTTTAAAGTGTTATTTTATTGCTTATTATTATTATTTTGGCCAGAGAGAGAGACACACATAGAGAGAGAAAAGAAAAGTAAGAAAACAAGCCACCAGTTCCAGGACTTGAACCGCATGGCCCACATGGGAGTCCAGCATCTTAACCACCATGCCACCTGCTGGCCCCATATACCTGCATGCTTGTCTTCACCTGTCTAACATACAAATGCACAGTGAATTTCTTCATATTAATAATGTTTTACTTTTAATGGCTTCATCACTGTCTTCAGAAACTCATTCCTCTATAACTTAACATGTTAAACCAATCATCAATACTACTGTATGCATTGACTATACCAGGATGAACCCTATATATACCTATGCTTGTCACCTCAAGGAGTCCAGACTCCCAGAAAATTCTCTTTATTTATCTCTTCTAATTCGTTTAAGGCTCTGCCTCCTCCCACATCTCTCTAACTTCTAAATACCTTCCACTGAGACCTCTAAAACTTATGATCCATTACCAGCAACATCTCTTAATAGTCTCGCATCTTCTGTGAACAATCCCTTCAGTCTTGTCTCTCTCCTGAGGACATTATTCCTTTTAAGTCTTTTCCATTGGCATCCTCCTTGTTTCCCATTGCTGCTTACATATATATCATTCTCCTCAATTATTCTCTAAAAGTCTCCAGTTTTATTTTTTGGAGAAGTTTTCACTATAGGGCGCGTGTGCTCGCCAGACAGATAGAGACAGAGAGACAGAAAGTGAGAAATCACCCCCTGAGGGGATGGCCATGCAGCAATCCCTTCTCCTCTATTCTCTCGGGATCTTGGGCATGCACACACACGTGCCCGGTGTGAATTTTAAGCCACCAGGTCCAGGATGTGAATTGCGGTCGACTACGTGGGAGTCCAGCGACATAGCCTTTATGCTAACTGCTAGTCCCTGTTTCTGATTATCTTCTTAAAAAGGTTTGCATAGGGAAAAGATTTGAAAGTTAGAGACGTTATTTTCTTCTGAAGGAGAAGACAGGTCTGTTTATTTTCTTATATAAAAAAAGATAATATCACTCCTTGGAACAAAATTCAGGTAGGTTTGCTGATAATTCATTATAAAATATTCAAACTTTCTCAATTGAGGGTTTCTGGGTTCCAGCACAAATCTGTTGTATTTACAACATTCACCTGTGCCCTTCTGAATTGCTGTGGTATGACTTGAGGGCAATAAAGTAGACATAAAGTAGAACTTGGGGTCTTTTACAGGTGGACAAAAACGACATTTGGAAACTTCATGGAGAGGGAAAGGCATATCAGATTGTCTGGGGGAAATGATGAAGTTTCAATAGTTCCTGAGAAATGGCATGTGGTCTTACCTACATCAGGGATTTGAACTCTGAAGGACATGCTTCCTTCACTTGGGACATTCTTGAACACTTAAGCTCTACAGGTATCTGATGTGTTCCGGTTCTCTTAGAGTCTAAAGGAAGTGCTTTCACAGGTGTGCTTATTAGTACAAAACAACGGGAGATCCACTCGGTTGTTCCAGAATATTTTCTGACTTTTTTCACTTCTTGTTCATAATTTTTCTATCCCAAACTTGGCCTTTGCTGTTTTCCTGTTTTCCACAAGATGAACAACCCAAACTTTCTCTAAATTTACATCCTCTAGCTGTGGGTAGGAGATACCCAATGCCTTCTTTTTATTTTTCTCTCTCTCTCTATTTATTTATTTATTTATTTTTTGGTTAATAGGGCACATGCACTCATTGGAAAGATACAGAGAAAGACAGAGAGAGGGAAAGTGACAAATCACCCCCAGGAGGGATGGCCATGCCTCAACTCCTTCTCTTCCATTTTCCTCTCATGATTGTGAGCATGCACACACACATGCCCAGTGTGTATTTCAAGCTGCTGGGTCTGGGACTTGAGCACCTGACCACCATGCCACCTGCTGCCCCAATATTCAATGCCTTCTGCCTTCATATTCTAAGACCAGCCGGCTGATATTTTTTTCATTTACATTTTTTAAATTTTATTTTCTTTTATACAACCCATCCGATTTTAACCTCTATCTTCCCACAAAGGGAGGGGAATATGAAAGGAAGTTTATTAGCTATTGCCAGGCCTTCACCTCTCATTTTTACTTGCAGAAGCTAAGTTTTAGAATGTGGACACATGATGGAAGTTATATTAAAAACTGGGACAAGATCCCAGAAGCCTGGAGTTCTAGCCCACTGTGTTTTGTTTTGTTTTGCAAGATGTTGGCTTCTGCTTCATAATATGTTTTGCATATTGTGGCTTCAAGAAATTACCTTCAATGTCTAATCATGAGCCTCTTCCTCTTGAGGCTTTAGTTTAATTAATCTACACAATTATTTGTCCTGGGAATTTTTTTTTTCTTTCCCTCTAGCCTTGTCTTGAATAGAATAACTTGAACAACAAGTCCTACTCTCATGTCAAGAGAAAATTTGATTAAACTAAATCATCCTCTGATACAAGGGAACTTCAAAAAGTCTGTGGACAAATTGAATTAAAATACATGTTTATTTTGGTGCAAATTTTTTTTTTTGAAATGCATGTATGCTTTTTTCATGATACACATTTTCCATAAACCTTTCAGAGACTCCCTTAGGTATTTTGTCCTCTCTAGTGAAAGATATCATGTATTTAAGACCTGTTAATAACAGGTGCTTGCAGTTTCTTTTTTTGATAATATCAAAATATCACAGATTTATCATCAGTAAATCTGGAAGATTTGCAAACCATTAGACATCTAAAATAGAAGCTATATTCCATTAAGAAAGAAGAGAAAGGCATTTTCCCTTCCTTTGTGTCTCATTTAAAAAAATTTTTTATTGAGGTATGAGTTACATGCAAAAAGTTATACATATTTAGTGTAATCAATTTGATGAGTTTGGAGATAAATATACAATCATAATCAATCACCAGACTCTATGCTATAAACATATCCACCAGTTCCAAAAGTTTCTTCCTGCCTTACTTCTTCTCCTTTTCCTTCTTCTCTTCCTTTTTCTTCTTCCTCCTCTTCTCCTTATCCTTCTTATTTTTTTTCTCTTTCTCTGTGTGTGTGTGTGTGCACACACACTCGCCTGTGTGTTTAGTAGAAACATTTATCTTAAGATCTACTCTCTTCTTTCTAAATTATCCGGAAGTTGGTCTCTGGTGCCACTGAAGTATTTTGTACATCACTGTATAGAAGTTTGATTGGCATAGTAAAACTGGTTTCAGCAAGATGGTGAACTAGGACTCTCCAGTGCTCAATATCCCTGCAGAAATATCCATTTGGATAGCTATCCATTCACAGAAATACCTCCCTTTGTAAGAGATAAGGAAACCAGATGAGTTAGAGTTATAGCATCTAGGTGTAGCACAGAAATAAGAAAAGGTGCTTTGAAGAGAATAGGAACTTACTCTTCCCTAACTGCAGGCAGCACAGCCTAGAGAGATACACCTTCCATGTGGAGGAAGGAGAGGAAAATGAACAGTGTACATTGCCTCAGACCCAATACTGTGTGTACCTGAGTTACAGCCAGTTCCAAACAGGCCCCCGTGGCCCCAGATTTCAGGGTGGTACCCATGGAGTAAGCTGCCAGTTCCCAGTGCCCATCCAGACTCAGGGGCTGTGGGCTCGAGACTGCCCCTAGCATCAGGCTAGCTCTCTCAGGTCCAGCCTTTAAGACGGTCTCAACACCTGGCTGGTCCTATAGTTCTTATTTTATTTTTTGGCATTTATTTAAAACCTTTATTAACAGGTGCTTGCAGTTTCTTGACTTTTTTTTTTTAAAATATCATGTTGTAAACTTTTATTATAAATCAAAAATGAAGTTCTTAAAAAATTTGCAACTTGATCAGATATTACACAATTTAAAGACCTTTAAAGGCATGTTGAGAAAAATAAGGCTTTAAAAAAATGTTTTTGTTGGGACCAGCAGTTGGTGTAATGGATATGTTGCTAGACTCCCATGTAGTCAACCTCGGTTCAAATCCCAGTCCCTGTGGGTTAAACTCATACCAGGCACGCGTGTGTGTGTGTGTGTGCCCAAGATCCAGAGAGGAGAATGGAGGAGAAGGGATTGCAGCATGGCCATCCTCCCTGGGGGGTGATTTCTTGCTTTCTGTCTCTCTGTCTCTCTCTGTCTTTCTGGTGAGCGCACGTGCCCTATAGCAAAAAAACCTCAAAAAAATGTTCTTCATTACCAAAAAGAGACATCCTTACGTAAACATAATAAAACCCCCTATGCTGTATAGATAATGTGGATAGTTCTAGCTATCCGGTTAATGGGCAAAAAGCAAGCACTTAGGGTCTTCAGCTCCAATCTTTTCCACTCAGTGACAGCCTGCCCTGTAGTTCCAGATTCCAGGCCTGCCATGAGTTGTAGGTCAGTCCAGGCTCTGGGCCTGACCCAGTGCCTGGTCAGTAACCCTAGCTTCAAGATTCATCCAGGTCTTCAGTGCCAGGCTGTTCCCCATAGTCTTGTTCTCAAGGCCAGCTCTGTTATCACATGCTCCAGCAGAACCATGATCTAGGCCCTCATGATAGACCCCAAAGCTAGGCTAACCCCCATGTATTCAGTATCTAGTACCACTCCTGAGATTACAGGTTCCAGGCTAACTCTTATAGCTCCAGGATCCAGGCCAGCCCCAAAGAACCCTTCCCCTCAGGTACTTCTAGGCACCAGTCCAGCACACAGTGTCCCAAGATCCAGACTGAGTTCTGTAAACCCAGGCCTCATTCTTGCCATAGCCCTGGGCTCCAAGCTTGTTCCCATGACTCTAGTGGGCTCAGGGTCCAGGCTCAACTCGGTAGACCTTCATGCTAAACTGACCCTAATGAACAGAGGTTTCAGGACTACCTCTGAAAAACCCAGGCTACAGGCCAGCCCATGGGGATCCAGGATGCAGCCGGTCCTCATAGACTCTGGTTCCAAGCCTGACCCAGTACCAAGCCAGCCCTGTGGACTCAGGCTCCAGATCCATTCCAACACCTGGCCAGTCCCTGTAGACTCAGGTTCAAGGCCAGCCCAGAGTCAAATCAGCCCATGTCAAGCTCTGTGGATCCAGGCCATCAGCTGGTGTAGTGGTTAAGGTACTGGACTGCGACACGGGCAACCATGGTTCAAGTCCTGGACCCAGTGACTTGAAACTCACATCAGGCACATGAGCATGCATGCATGCCCAAAATCCTGAAAGGAGAATGGAGGAGAAGGGATTCCATTCCTCTTCAGGGGTGATTTCACATTTTCTGTCTCTACAGCAAAAATCTCTCTCAAAAAGAAAAGGAAAAAAAGAAAAAAACCAAAAAACAAAAAAACCTATGTCGACTCAGTCTTAAGTCTGGCCCCAACTAACATGAAGTATAGACCTCCACTTGTGGACTTAGGCTCCATATCCAGCCCTGTGGACTTATTCAACAGGTCATACCAGTGGGTACAAGCTCTAAGCCCAACCTTGCAGACCCAAGTACTGATAAATCTACCTAAAGACTCCAACAACAAGGGCACTCATGACCACACCAGATGGCTTATCTATCATTTCTGGAAGGGTTGACTAATAGAGGGCTTTCCCAGATAAAGCCAGTCTACAAAGACTGGAATAAGACTTGATACTGAATAATATCAAATATCTCTCCCCCACCCCAATGCTATAAGATTAGAAATCACTAACAGGAGGGATTTTAGAAAACTCACAATCACATGAAAATTAAGCAACATTCTTCTGAACAGCCAATTAGGAATGAAAAGGGAAATTAGCACTGGTTGGATCATTATATGTCATATGCATGTATTTAAAAAATACATTGTGCTCCAAAAATATGTACAACTCATATGTCAATTAAATAATAAAAATATATTTAAAATTATTATTATTGTTAATATTATTTTTCACATGAATATTGCTAGAGAAAGACAGAGAGAGAGAGAGAGAGAAGGAGAGTGAGAAAGCAAGCTGCCAGGTCCAGGACTCAAGCCATGGCAGGCCATGTGGGAATTCCAGCACCTTAACCACCATGCCACCTGCTGGCCCAATAAAAATATTTTTTAAAAATATAGAGAGGACTAAAGTTAGTGAGATGGCAGAATCTTCTGTTTCCTTCTTCTCCCCTATCGCAGAAATTCAGCTAGCAACTATGTAAATAAAATAGTAAAATATCACTGTAAATATCCCAGAACTCAAGAATGAGGCTGAAAAATAAACTTGTACTAAAGATCCAAGGAAAACAAGATCAACCGATAGAAGAATGGCTATCTTTGACCTGTGCCATCCCTCCCCCAAGCTGACAAAGAACCACACAGAGACTGATCCCCCGATTCACAATTTAATGAGTGGATAAAGTGAGTTGAAGGCAGACATTTAGCTTCTTCAACAATCTGGGACCCTTTTCCGAAGGCTTACGCCCTGATTTGTCCCATGGCAAGTATTTGGGAATGTTTTAAGACTACCTGGGGCCACTTTGAAACAAAGAATGGTGATAAGACTAACAGTAACAAATGTGTGCATCTTGGTGGTTGCTCTACATTCTGGCCAATGAAGGTGACACACATGAGACACTAGCCAACAGCATCCCACTGTTGGAAATAGTCCATGGGTCTCCAGGCTCAAATTTCTACACAGCTTAACCAAACAGCTTAGATGCTGCTGTTATGTCTTTCCGAGGTATACAGCAACTACAGGTTAGTAATTATCTACAGAGGAAGCATCAGGCCCAATACAACTTCAGCTACAGACCTGTGACTGTCAAACCTTGGTGCTACTTAAGCCTACTCTAGTCCAGAAGGCAAGTCCAAGCCCACACATATCTGTGGAGCATAATATCTAGTCCTGCCTGCCCTGTGTGGCTTAGCAGCAACCCCAGAGACCTCCCTCAGCCTCAGAGTCTATCACACATGTCTACGAAATTACAGTTTTTTTTTAAAAAAGTATTTTATTTAACTTTATTTATTTATTTTAATTTGACCAGAGAAGGAGAGAGAGAGAGAGAGAGAGAGAGAGAAAACAAGCCGCCAGGTCCAGAACTGAATCCATAGTTGGCCGTGTGGGAGTTTTTTTTAGTTTAATGGAATCCCATTTGTATATTTTCATTTTCATTGCCTATGCTTTAAAGATTATATATATAAAAGAATCATTGCTCAGACCAATATCTTGGGCTTTGTTCCTATATTTTCTTCTAGTTGTTTTAAAGTTTCAGGTTTTATGTTTATATCTTTCATCCATTTTTGGTTAATTTTTGTGTATGTCATGACACAAGGGCCTAATTTCAACCTTCTGCATGTAAGTGTCCAGTTTCCTTAACATTAGTCATTGAAGAACTTTTCCTTTCACT
>NW_006159688.1:26297-59730 GCF_000334495.1 Tupaia belangeri chinensis | reverse complement strand
TTTGTTTTTTTTGAGAGATTTTTTTCGCTATAAGGCGAGTGCGCTCGCCAGACAGACAGAGAGAGACACAGAGACAGAAAGCAAAAAATCACCCCCCAGAGGGGATGGTCATGCTGCAACAAAGAAAACAATCAACATGGTAAAGCTATGGATTGAGAGAAAATATTTGCCAACCATATATAATAGGAGGTTAATATCCAAAATACATAAGGAATTCAAACAACTCTCTAGCAAGGGAAGAAATAATCCAATTAAATACAAAATTACAAACAGATAAGGGGTAAGTTCTAGAGTACTATGACATTGGAGTAACTATAGTTGATGACAATACGATGTATATATATATATATTTTTTTTTTGGAGAGATTTTCACTGTAGGGCGCGTGCGCTCGCCAGACAGACAGAGAGAGACATAGAGACAGAAAGCAAGAAATCACCCCCCCAGGGGGGATGGTCACGCCGCAATCCCTTCTCCTCCATTCTCCTCTCGGGATCTTGGGCACGCACGCACACGCGCCCTGCGTGAGTTTTAAGCCACCGGGTCCGGGACGTGAACCGCGGTCGACTACGTGGGAGTCCAGCGACATAGCCATTACGCTAACTGCTGGTTCCCAATACGATGTATATTTTAAAAAACTAGAAGAGAGTGTTTTGAAAGTTCACAATACAAAGTAATGATAAATGTTTGAGATGGTAGATATGTTTATTGTCCTGATTTGATCATCATACATTGTATTCATGTATTGAAAAATTGCACTACTCCCTTAAGCATGTACAAATGTTATATATCAATGAAAAATTGTTTAAAAATAGGCTAAGAGCCAGTAGGTGGCCTGATGGTTAAGACAATGAACTCCCATGTGGCTGGCCACCATCCAAGTAATGGACCTGACGACTTGAAAATTACACTGAGCACATGTGCATGCACGCCGAAAGTATCAGGAGGAGAATGGAGGAGAAGGGACTGTGGTGTGACATCCACCCTGAGGGAGTGACTTCTCATTTTCCATGTCTCTCTCTGCCTCTCTCCATTGAGCACATATACCCTCTGGCAAAAACCTTAAAAAAATAAAGAATTAAAATAACATAAAATAAAAATAGACCAAGTATCTGAGTACATGTTTCTCAAAAGAACACATACAAATCAACAACAGATATTTTTAAATGCTCAGTATCACTAATCATCAGGGAAACACAAATTAAAACCACAATGAGATATACCTTGAGAAAGAAAATTAATTTGTAAAGCATTTCATATTGACTAGGCTCTGAGAAGAATGTAGACATGGGAGTCTGGCTATGTTCATTGTAACCCTGTGCCCTTCTTGAGCAATATAACAGAAACTTTCCCAGTCTAAGATATAAATTAACTTGCAGACATTGTTCAAATATACACGTTCTGGACATACGGGAAACGAGCTCTGTTTTTTTGGGAAACTTCTTGTTGTCAAGGAGACTTAACTCATGCAAAAGTCTATGCAAATGAGAAGCTTATGCTGCAAGTGTCAACTAATGTAAACTTTTTATTACAACATCTGTAGCTCTCTCTTCCTTCCCTTCTCTCCTTCTCTGTAAAATAGACCCTAAACTTTGCCTCTAGGGGAACACTGATTACAGGTAACTAGAGCTTTATTTTTCTAGATGGCTCTTTTCATCATTTGAACTTGAATAAACCTTTTTACTAATTAAGTTAACTTTAGATCAGAACTCTTTTATGTTAGGTTGACATGCCTCATATCTATTGGAATAATAATTATCAAAAAGATGAAAGCTAAGTGGTGGCAAAGATGTGGAGAAAAGGAAACCCTTGTACAGTATTGGTGTGAATGTAAATTAGCACAGCCACTGTGAAAAACAGTCACATCCTTCCCAAACAAATGGGTATCCCAGGTTAATAGTCTCTGTGAAGATACTTAATAATTATATATATTCATATATTCTGAAATCCTGCAACCAATCTTGCAGGGTTCATATAATGGTATATATTCTATAGATAAAGAAACTGTCTCTAAAGTGCAGCTAATTAAGTGGCAGAGCTAAAACTGTTTGAGTAAGTGACTGAATAGAATTCTAAAATGCATGTATAAATAAAATGAATCTCAAATGAATGAATACCAATGTATATCTATCATATAGAGAGATTTTATCTAATAGGATTATTTTTGCAAGCAATTGAGGTGGAGGTTTTTATTTAAGTTTATTTATTCATGATCTAGAGCACGTTCATGTGCATGCAAGAAAGAGACAGAGAGATAGAGAAAAGCACCCTTGAAACACCCAAGATTCAGTCAGCCATGTGGCTGCCATTCAGTTTTCTACTGACCGCATCGTCAAGGGGGACCTCTCTGGTTGAGCTAAGCAAAAAGGAGTTGATTGCTGTGTGAGAGACTTCAGAACTTGGCTTGGGAAGAAAGACTAAATGTTAATGGACTGAATAGTGTTGGTTTAACACCCCCAAGGTGGCTGTATTTGGAGATAGGGCTTTTGAGGAAGAAATTAAAGCTCCTGGTTTTAAATATTGATCATCAGAAAAGTCATGAAGCATTTTTACTTTTTCTATGTAAAAATGCTTCATGACTTTCCCCATGACTTAATATTACTTTATCTTCCATCTCTACCAACAGTGGGCAGGGAGACCTGTAGAAGGAAGGGAAGATGCAGCAAACTTCGATCCAGTTTCCTTACAGCTTACTTGATTCTTTTCCAGAACATTGTGCATTCAATGTATTTTTTTTTTCTAAATTAGCTTGATTTGAAAGTGGTGTGTGTGTGTGTGTGTGTTTGTTCTTTTTTCCTTCTCATCCCTTGAATCAGGTGCTGTCTTTTATTTTTAGCACCTCACTTTCACATTCCTCTATTTTAACACTTTGTGGACTTTCTAGACCTTCAGGTTTCCACATCAGTGATGCATCTGGTACATCCTCAGGTGTGGCTTACTGATAGCCTGCCATCCCCTTCGTGATGAATTAAAAACTGCTTTACACGGCTGGCAAATCCCTTCCCAGCCATACCCATTTATTTCTATGGTTCTATGAAAACGAGAAAGGATATACCTAGAAATCATACTTAGCAATTATGTCTCCTAAATGTCTGGCGTTTCCAAATGTCATGTAATACAGTTCTTTCTAAGGTGGGATATTCAATAACGCAATCGTTATAAACTATCCTTATATAATGTTTAATGGTTTGAGAAATTACTTTGGTAATATTTTTGTAGGATACAAAATTGTGTGATCTCAACCATCTACAAGGTGATTCAATTATGTAAAAAAAAAGATATAGACTGGTAGAAATAGAAATAGAGAAGCAGTTTTTTAATTGCCATGGGGCTCATGTGCTTGCCAGAGAGAGACACGTGAGAGAGAGTGTACCCTCGTTTGGGGTGTAGTTATACTTCAGTCCCTTTTATATTTTTCCATCCTGCTGGAATTTGAGGTACATATACACATGCACCCAGCATGTTTTTCTTTTCTTAGAGAGATTTTTGTTATAGGGAGGGTGCACTCGCCAGAGAAACAGAGAGATAGAAAGACAGAAAGCGAGAAATCACTCCCCCCTCCACCCCCCCGGGAAGATGACCACACCTCAATTCCTTCACCTCCATTCTCCTCTCTGGATCTTGGGCATGCACACACATGCACCTGGCATGAGTTTTAAGCTGCTGGATCCAGGACTTAAACCATGGTTAACTATGTGGGAGTCTAACAATATAATCATTATGCCATCCACTCTTGTCCCCAGCATGTTTTTCAAGCCTCCAGGACTGGCATTGAAACCATAATTGGCCATGTGGGACCCTGAATCCCTTAACCACTAGTCTGCTGGACTATCCCAGAGCACCATTTTTAAAGGTAGTGAATTAATTGATTATGAATTAATCAATTACAATGTAATCAATCAATACAATTTAATACTATAACTTCATTAACTAATTAATCATAAAAATTCTCCTATGGATTATGTGACTTTTTTTGGTTAAAAAAATGGATTCACTGGGACTAGAAGTTGGTGTAATGGCTATGTCGCTGGACTCCCATGTAGTCGACTGTAGTTCAAGTCCTGGACCTGGTGGCTTAAACTCACACCAGGCACATATGCGTGCGTGTGTGCCCAAGATCCTGAGAGGAGAATGGAGGAGAAAGGACTGTGCTGTGGTCATCACCCTGGGGAGTGATTTATCACTTTCTCCAGGTAATTTTGACTTTCTCCAGGTCACAAATGGTTAAAGTCATTAGGTCAAGCATTTTGCAGTGAAGCCAAATTTTGCAATGCTTTTGTTTGCCCTGTCATATCATGCTGCAGTTGGGCAATTTCGGCCAACTTAATGAAAGTGCCTTATTGCTGTAGCCAATAGCCAATCAGCTACAAGTGATGATGTATAAATCAAAAGCATATGGTGGGAAACATAATCATAGAAGCTGCTCAGTACAGAACTCTTTCTCAGTCTTCCTTTGGTCCACAAAGCTCTGACTTCAATGCCAATAGACAGAAGGTTCAACCTATAATTTCCAGGAGCTTAACAGTTACTACTTGAGTCAGTTCAAATTAATGTGGATAAGTCTATAAGGTGGAGCCAGCAGAAGCCTTTCTATTGCCACGCTGAGCTAAGCAGAAGGTGGAGAGTATATAATCTACACAGAAACTTCAGCTGAGAAGAATTATTTCAGGTAGCCCAAATCTCATTTTGTTTTTTCTCATCCTTCTAACTAAATAGAATCCTGTTCCTAGGGCAACCCATTCTCTGGGACTTCTCCTTTCTTGGGAGCTGTTTTTTCTTCCCTCTCCTTTAATAAATTTCCCGCTTTGCTATATCTGCTCTGTGTCCTCAACTCTAATTCTTCCTGATGGTTGGACAAGAACCTGTGATTCACTGTGGGTGTGGGCCCAATCACCACTGTACCCCCATGTTCCTGCGTCGTATTTTGGTCCATAGGCTGGGAAACATCTAGACTCCTCTTCTTTTCATCAAAATGAAACGTAATGCGGACTTTCTATCCTTTTTTTCAGGACACTCTTGTCCCTAGAAACTAGCTCTATCAGATGAAATTACTTGGCATCAGTCATGTAAATTCCTTTAGGGTGAGTGCCAGTCTACAAGACTCCGATGTGAGGTTGGTCAGAAAACCCTCAGTTACTCCCTCAGCACTATCAAAATGTTGACAATGTTGGTTATTTTGTGACTCGGTTTCTGTTTCTGGAATCTTAACTGTCAAAGTGAAGGTGAATGTTCCTGAGGCAACTGATGGTGTATATCAGGGCTACATTCCGTTGTATCCTGAAGGCCTTGATAATTCGAAGCCATCCCCCATAACCCAGCTGGGTGACTGGGCAGGTTCCTCTCTTTCCTTTCTTTCAGATTTTTTCTCTTATCTACTGTCAAGAGAGTGATACATATCCAGGAACCTGCGATGATGCATTAAAGAAAGTTAAGGCTGTTCTTTGTCTGCTCCAGGGCCACTCCCTGGGGTGCTGGAGCGCTCTGAGGTTGCAAGTTCTCCTCCACTGCTCAACTGAGTGTTAGAAGGAGTTTCCCTGTTCTATTACCCTCAAGCCCACAAAATCTTTCTTCTTATTCATACAGGTCTTGTCAAAAATGAGCAAGAGATCCTTTTTCTGTATGGGCTCTAAAATCTCTGGGAACAGCCCTCCTTTATCCCCCTCATACTGATCAACCAGTACTCAGAAAAAGCAAAATATGCCTTAGGTAAAATAAGTAAGACTCTTCCACCTTCAGCATGCATGTGGTGCAAATTAGATTAGCATTGTTGAGAGGATCACCTAATATTGCCCTTGCCATGCCTTTTTTCTCTCTTTATTTCTCTGAAAGAAAGTTGTTTATTGGCCCTTTGGGGACACCTGCTTAATCACCCTTTTCCTTGGTTTCTGTACCACAGTGTTCTGTATCCCTATTAACTCTCATTAGATTTGGCAAGAATACTAAACATGTTCTTAGTTAACAAGTCTCTTGATTTAGGCCTCAAATCATAGTATAGATAACTGCAGAAATTAGAGAATAAGTGAATAAAGAGTTAATTGTAAATTCAGTCACCAGAAATATAAGAATCTGATTATGAGTTTGATGGCGAATAGGGTCACCATCAACAGCTCTTGGGCCAAACGTGAAACTTAACTAGGGGTCCTAGAGACCCTCCCTGTTCCCTCTTTGGCTCTGACCTCTCTTAGAAAATGACAGCCCTCTTTTGCTGAAAATTTACAATTTCATTTACAGAAGTTTTATGACAGGGTAGGGACATCCACAGGTCATACCTTAGTCCATTCCAAATGGAGAATAAATTAAAAATCACCTCCATTTAAAAGAACTTAAGGTTTTTTTTCCCTTTCCCATTGGTTCCTCTCTTAAATATCCAAAATCAATCGGTGGAACCCAGTCCTCAAGTCTTGGTTACTAATCCCTTATCAACGTTAACCAGGCCACCTCCCCTCTAGATGCACAGAGCTGAGCTCTCAGCTCTCTCTGTGGCTGCCTTGAACCACTCCCATTTGAATTCTTTCCCAGTTACTCCACCTTGAGACAGGTCTGGATAATGTTCACTCCCAATTTCAACAAGTGACTCAGGAAGCATTTAGAAAGGACCTAATTGGTGGAGAATAATTTCCTTCTTCTTTGGAACATTTTTTTTCTTCTTAGCCTTACTAGAGTTAAATATTCCCCTCAGAACAAATGGGACAATGGACAGGAACATTTGCCTGAAACTACATAGCACATTGAATACTCATGGAAGATGTTGAGAACTCTTACATTCAAACCTTTTGGGCTCTCTGTGACAAATTGGTTCTGTACACTAAATGTCAGATAGATCTCTCCTCTCTCTATTCTTCTTAGTAAAAAAGACACTCTCAACCTGCATCTGTGTATTTTCAACCAGCGCTGTCACATTCCTCTCCAGACTCAGCTCTACTTGAAACTGCACCCAGTACTCAGGAATTTTCTCCTCCTTGGACCTTCTTAACCAACAGGCCTCCCTTCTCTCTTTCAAACAAATCTCTGACAATTGACATCATGATGACTCTGAAGGGATTCTATTGAAATCCTTTAACCATGTCAGGGAGCAACATATTCCTCTCAGTCTTCATAAGGAAGCAGGGAGACAATTTTTCCTTTCTGTGTGTCCCATTGACTCTGCCTAATCATATCAAACCTTTCCTCGGGCCAGTTTGTACTAGGAGCATGATGCTGGGTGCACTTTCCTGGTGGCTTGGTCAGTTACAGACAGGCAGTTAGGACGTTACGTGGAGCCCTTTTCCTACTGCTTATGCTGCTCGACCCCTTTAAGGCTAGACTTAGCAAGAGCCTTCCAAAAGGCCTCTTGTCCCTGCTTTTGATGTAAGCTGACTCTCTCTCTTGGCTGGTCCCTATACTGTCAAATACTTCAAACTTTAGCGAAGCTTTACTTGGGTCTACGGAACTTATCTACTCCATCTTGAGGACACACCACTTGTTTATGCCTAAACATACCAATGCTGACATACAAACATGGCTAACAGAACGAGAGTCTATCTCAGAATGCTATTAAGTCCCAGATTCAAAGGAGCTCCCAACGCACTCAGAGCTCTAAATCTAGTATGCATGATTTGTATAATATAACTTGCTGGCTCACAGGGAAAGGGACAAAACACAGCAGGAGACAACTGGCCCTGCACAGGTAAGCTCACAATCCTGGCAGGCCCCTGGCTCTTGAGTTACATGCTGGGATGTGATTCACAGAGGTACTCCGTCCACACAGAAAGGATGCTTTCCAGACTTGTGGTGGTGAACACATTCTCAAAATTTCATTTCAAGAGGATTGGAAAAGATGTTTTCTAAGCCATCTTTTTTGACTCTGGACGGGAAACTGCCCATTAGGTGCCAGAACCCCTTTGCAATGCCTCTGGACATACTGTCTTTAACAAAAATAGCCTCATCTTTTGAACTCAAACTTGGTCAATACAAATTGGGAGATAATGCTATTGAGTGGTTAGATTTGTAAATTCCTAAAAACAGGAAATAAAATTCAAAATGTACAGTGTTTCATGCTTCTTCTCTGGCTCCAGGCCTGCCAGGCTTCTCAGACTAATAGAAGATCAACAAAGATTCTTAGCCTTGTTCGCTCCTCTGAGAATGATCCACCTGTTCTTACTCTATACCACAAACATTTTCTCTTAAAATGACTTGAGAGATGATTTTAAAATCTTTTTGCATGTGTATGTGTGTGCATTCATACATGTAATGTTATGTACTATATGTTATAGATGTATGTGATAAAAGGCTTTAAGAGGGACCAGCAGTTCACATAATGGCTATGTTGCTGGACTCCCATGTAGTTGAACGTGGTTCGAGTCCCAGACCTGGTGGCTTAACTTCATGCCAGGTGCATGTGCGTGCGTGCCCAAGATCCTGGGAGGAGAATGGAGGAGAAGGAATTGCGATGTGGCCATCCCCGCCGAGGGGTGATTTCTCACTTTCTGTCTCTCTGTCTCTCTCTGTCTTTCTGGCGAGCGCACATGCCCTGTAGCAAAAACCTCTCAAAAAAAAAAGAGTCTTTAAGAAATTCCATTCCATTTGGTTTACAAAAAGAGTGTTCTTACAAATTAATTTAAATGCTTTTCAAGTTCACATGACTTAAGTAAATAAGTTGGCTTTAAATACAGTGAAAGAAAATGTTTAATAAGTGCACATCTTCACGGTTTCCAACATAGAGTTGTCCAGGGTTTTATTGATCAGGGAACATCATGCCTATCTTAACGTGGTTAGTTTAATGAAACACAGGAAGGTAAGTGTTGTATTTTACATGATGAACATCCAGCAAGGACATGAATTCATGGCTAGCTTTTTCTGGCTTTAGTTTTGGTGCCAACAGACACTGAGTTAACCCTTTTTCATCCCCAAAGTGTTTGGAATGCTTAACTTTCATTTTCTACTGACAGGTAAGTCAAATATTTAAGTTTTTTGCTGTCTTTGACAGGGCTTCCCCAAACTCAAATTCTAAATAAAGTCCTTTGATTTCAGAATAACTTTTGGATGTTCACAAAGGGCCCCTGAAACATCCAAAAGACAAATGTTAAAACAGTCAGGCTTATTTTTATATGTTAAACGATAATGAGGAGCATTGTGAAATTGAATAATTTTAATTTGTTTTGCATTTTATTTGAGTCATGTATAAATATGTTAAGTGTATGTATGTCCATATTTACACATGCATTGTGTTCCAAAATGATTTGAGAGTCCCAGGAATCTATGGTAAATATTTATCAGTCATGTTATAGGTTATGTTAATCTGATATATGTCACAAATATAGTCAAATTTCCTTGTCCATTTTAAATTCTTGTCAGAGCATTAATTATGGTTGGTTCAAGTCGTATTGTCCATGAGTAATTGCTTCGTTCAATGCCTTTCTAAAAGCTTTTTGCAAATGGCTATAATCCTAATGTGTTATGTCTTTAAGAAAATTTACAAAGAGGAAAGAAAGAGGGTGTACTCTTACAAGTATGGGTTTCTGATAATCTAATCATTTAACTGAGTAAAAATTTCCATTTTCTAGGGAGAAACTAATCAGTTTTCTGATCTGCTAAGCCAGCCTTTAAGCAGAACCAGAATTAACCAAAAACAAAGAAATGGCTGACAGAATTGTATGCTCAGAAGCCAATATCAAAACTGTTAAGCTATGTAGTACTTCCACTGTCTAAAATCAAAAGTAAATTGTTATCTATAGTTTGAAGAAAAAAATTTCTGTTTCTAATAATTTCCATTTGTTAATTTACCCCCCTCCCCAACACTCATTGCAAAGGCTTGGAAGGAGCATTCACCAGGGACCCAATGTTGAGAACCAATTCCTTAAAATCTTTTAGGTCCTATGAGCCAGAAAGTACTTTAGGAATATTCAAGGCAATGTGTATCGTTTTGAACTGGTAAGGTGTTCAAAAGCTTTCCTTGAACCATAAATGATTAATATATGTGTACCTTTCCCTTCTGCCCTTCAGAATCTTACATTAACACTGTGACTAAAGAAGAGAATCAGCATTATTCTCACCACCATCCAAGTTTCTAAAGTGTTACTTGTGTATTTGTATAGAAAAACCTTCCTTCTTTGACTCTGTGCATTGCAACTAAAACAAATCTACCCCTTCCTGTTACTCTCAGCCAAATACCTCTATTTGGCACGTAGCTTCTCACCCAGGCTTTCCTCTCCGTAAAACTTCTGCTACACCTTCAATATGTCTATGAACCTGAAATTCCTACTGACTCACTGGTTGCTACACACTATTGATTTTGAGTTAAAGCCAAAAACAATACACCTAAAACTGATATATCTATGAAATCATAACCTCTGCTAGACTAATTTTAAAAACAATCTTATTTATTTCCTACATGGCCTACTGCGGTTCAAGTACCGGACCCGGTGACTTGAAACTCACACCAGGCTTGTGAACATGTATGCATGGCTAAATCCTGTAAGGAGAATGGAGGAGAAGGGATTATAGCATGGCCATTCCTCTGCAGGGGTGCATTTCTCATTTTCTGTCTCTATAGCAAAAATCACTCTCAAATAGGGGGAAAAAAAAAAAACCCACCTATGTGGACCCAGGCTTAAGTCTGGTCCCAACTTTTATGTGGTATAAGCCTCCACTTGTGGACTCAGGCTCCATATCCAGCCCGGTGGACTTAATCAAGAGGTCAGCCCCAATGGGAATAAGCTCTAAACCCAACCTTGCAGACCCAAGTACCAATACATCTACATAAGGACTCCAACAACAAGGTCACTCATGACCACACCAGATGGCTTATCTATCATTTCTGGAAGGGCTGACAAATAGAGGGCTTTCCCAGATAAAGCCAGTCTACAAAGACTGGAATAAGACTTGATACTGAATAATATCAAATATCTCTCCCCCACCCCAGTGCTATAAGATTGGAAATCACTAATAGGAGAGATTTTAGAAAACTCACAAACACATGAAAATTAAGCAGCATTTTTTCTGAACAGCCAATTAGAAATGAAAAGGGAAATTAGCACTGGTTGGATTGTTATATGTTATATGCATGTATTTGAAAATTACATTGTACAACAAAAATATGTACAAGTCATATGCCAATTAAATAATAAATATATTTTAAAAGTATCTACAGAGGACTGAAATTGGTGAGAAGGCAGAATCTCCTAATTCCTTCTTCTCCCAATCGCAGAACTTCAGCTAGCAACTATGTAAATAGAATAGCAAAATACAAGAACTCAGTATCCCAGAACTCAAGAGATAGGCTGAGAAACAAACTTGGACTAAAGAACCAAGAAAAACAAGATCAACTGGTAGAAGAATGGTTATCTTTGACTTGTGCCATCCTTCCCCCAAGCTGACAAAGAACCACACGGAGACAGTTTCCCTGATCCACAATTTAATGAGTGGATAAAGTGAGTTGAAGGCAGACATTTAGCTTCTTCAATAATCTAGGACCCTTTTCAGAAGACTACCCCTGATTTGTCCCATGGCAAATATTTGGGAGTGCTTTGAGAGCTAGACTACCTGGGGCCACTTAGAAACAAAGAATGGTGATAGGACTAACAGCAACCAATGTGCCCATCTTGGTGGTTGCTCTATATTCTGGCCATTGAAGGTGACACACATGAGACACTAGCCAACAGCATCCCACTGCTGGAAACAGTCCATGGGTCTCCAGGCTCAAATTTCTACACATTTTAACCAAACAGCTTAGATACTGTTGTTATGTCTTTCTGAGGTATATGGCAACTACAGGTTAGTAAATATCTGCAGAGAAAGCATCGGCCCCATACAACTCCATGTGCAGGCCCGTGACTCTGTCAAACCTTGGTGCCACTTAAGCCTACTCTAGGCAGGGGGACAAGTCCAAGCCCACACATATCTGTGGAGCATAATATCTAGTCCTCCCTGCCTGGTGTGGCTTAGCAGCAACTCCAGAGACCTCCCTCAGCCTCAGAGTCTATCACACATGTCTACCCAGTTACAGCTTTTTTTTTAAAAAAAATTATTTTATTTAACTTTATTTACTTATTTTAATTTGTCTCGAGAGGGGGAGAGAGAGAGAGAGAGAGAGAGCTAGCCACCAGGTCCAGAACTCGAACTGTGGTCTTCCATGTGGGAGTCTAGTGCCTTAACCACCATGCCACCTGCTCGCACCCCAATTACAGATTTCAAACAAGAATACTACCCATCCAGGGAGGACAACCTTGCAACCCTACCCAACCAGAGATGATTACAGAGCCCTGTTAGCAACCCCGTCTGACATTTCTAACTTTGTAACGATGATGTGTTAAGCAATTCTCTCTCTGTTAGGAGAGTTAAAATGTAAAACTATTAAAAATAACTTAGCTACAACTATCTGTTAATGGATAGAAATTATAAAAATAAATATAAGTTTCAACTTCAAAATTATAAAAGGTGAGTGGAATGACAAAGTGAAAGTTTATATAATTAAGGCAGTTTGTTATCAGCCTGAAGTAGCCTCTTTTAAAAGGTAAGTTTTTTCCTCAGTGTTCAGGTATGGTGACATTACAGTAGGGTACCACTCTGCATTGCTGGAGCCACATGGATGGCCATGGCTCAGATGCCAGTTTGACCTAAAACACTCTGTGACTGTGAGTGCACATCTGTGAACCTGGGAGACTGAAATGCTTAGGTGGGTGACACTGTCAGGGTGCCTATTTCTCTATAGTTCTCTTTCTGTTTCCCTCAAGAAATACAAATATGAATAAATGTTCCAAAAATATATTTCATGTGAGCCTCATGGTAACAACAAAGTTAAATCCTATAGCAGTTACACGAAATTCCAAAGCATCCTACAAACACACACACACACACACACACACACAATTCAAATCACAAAGAAAGACAGCAAGAAAGTGAAAAAAAAAAAACAAACAAAAGACTTTCAAAACAACAGGAAAACAAATTACAAAGTGGCAGTAGCAAGTCTATCAATAATTACATTGAATGTAAACAGATTAAATTCGCCAATAAAAAAACATAGAGCAGCTGAACAAATTTAAAAAAAAAGCAATATCCAACAATATATTACCTACAAGAGATTAATTTTACTAGTAAGGACACACATAGATTGAAATTAAATGGATAGGAAAAGATATTCCATGTCAATAGAAACTGAGAGAGAGCAGGGGTAGCTATGCTTCTACCAGAAGGAAAAATAAAAAAAAAGACCTAAGTAAAATATTTTAAAAAGAGGCAAAGTATGTCATTACATAATTATAAAGGGCATAATTCACTGAAGAGACATCACAGTTTATAATCATATATGCACCCAATATTGGAACACCTAAATACGTAAAAGCCATTATTAAATGATCTGAAGGAAGAGATAGACTGGAATACTATAATGGTAAGTAATACCTTACTTTCAACAATGGAGAGATTATCTAGATAGAAAACCCAAAAAGCCTTTAAAGAAACAATGGACTTATATTTACACTTTATATTAATGGACCTAACAAACATACACAGAGCATTGCCTCTAACAGCAGAAGAAAATACATTTTCCTCATGAAACATTCTTCAGATTAGATCATGTTTTCAGGCTTCAAAACAAAGCTTAAGGGACCAGCAGTTAGCGTAATGGCTATGTCGCTGGACTCCCACGTAGCTGACCGCGGTTCGAGTCCTGGACTCGGTGGCTTAAACTCACGCCAGGCGCGTGTGCGTACGTGCCCAAGATCCCGAGAGGAGAATGGAGGAGAAGGGATTGCGGCGTGGCCATCCCCCCTGGGGGGTGATTTCCTGCTTTCTATCTCTCTGTCTCTCTCTGTCTGGCGAGCGCACACGCCCTATAGCAAAAACCTCTCACAAAAAAAAAAACAAAAACAAAAACAAAGCTTAACAAATTTAAGAGGATTGCAATAATGTCAAGTGTCTCTTTTAATCACAATGGCATGAAAATACAAATGAATAATAGGAATGAATAATAGGAGAAAATTTGAAGATATACAAATACGTGTAAATTAAACATTGTTCTAAACAACCAATAGATTACAAAGAAATAAAAAAGGATACCATGAGACAAACGAAATGCAAATTCAACATACCAACACTTATAGGGTATAGCAAAAGTAGTTCTAAGAATTTTTACAGCCATAAATACTTATATTGAAAAAGAAGTCAAATCTCAAGCAAACAACCTAATGTCGAGCCTAAGGAAAGTAGAAATGAAGAACAGACTAAGCTCAAAATTTGTAGAAGGAAGGAAATATTGAAGATTTTGGTAGAAATAAATGGAATTGAAATTAGTAAACCAATAGAAAAGATCAACCAAACTAAGAGTAGGTTTTTTTCGGAAAAAAACACAGAAAGTTGACTGATTTTTAATTAGACTAAGACAAAAAGAGTGGACTCAAGTAAACAAAATCAGAAAGAGAGACATTACAAGTGATATTACAGAAATACAAAAAATCATAAGAGGCTACTACAAAGAGGTATTCACCAACAAACTGGATAATGGAGGAGAAGCAGGTAAATTACTAGGCACAGACATTCTACCAAGACTGAATCATAACAAGAGAAAAAGAAAATCTAAACAGACCATTAATAAATATGGAGATTGAATCAGTCATAAAACATTTCCTTCACTAATGAATTATATCACAAATTTAAAGAACTAATAACAATGTATCTCAAATTCTTCCAAAATATTAATGAAAAGAGAGGCATATCTTGAACTCAATATCTGAGAACCAGAATAACCCTGATATCAAGCCAGATAAGAGCTAGAAAATGGCACAGAAGAAAAGAGTAGGCCAATATCCCTGATTAACATAGACATAACAATCCTCGACAAAATACTAGCTAGTTGAATTAAACAGCACATTAAACAGGTTGTTCACCATAATTAAGTGGGATTTATTCCAGGAAGGCAAGGACAGTTGATCATTAACAATCAGTAAGTATGATTCTCACATTAATAGAATGGAGGACAAAAACATATAATCAGCTTAACATAAGGAGAAAAAGCAAGAAAGTTGACAAAATTCAACATCCTTTCATGGCACACACTTTCAAGAAAATTCAGTATAGGGACCAGCCCATGGCATAATGATTGTGTTACTGTACTCTCACGTGGTCAACCGTGGTTCAAGTCCTAGACCCGGAGACTTGAGACTCAGGGCAGGGGTGCACATGTGCATGTGTGCCCAAGATCCTGAGAGGGAAATGGAGGAGAAGGGATTGTGGCATGGCCGTCCCCCCTGAGGGATGATTTCTCGCTTTCTGTCTCTGTGTCTGTCTGTGATGAGCACACATGCTCTATAGCAAAAATTCTCTCTCAAAAAAAAAAAAAAAAAAAAGAGAATTCAGTATAGAATAAATGTAACATCATTCTCAGTAGTGAAAAGAAAGCTTTTTCTCTTAGACCAGTATGAAGACAAGGATACCAACTTTTACTGCTTGTATTCAACATATAATAAAAATCTTAGAGCAATTAGGCATGAAAAAGAAACAAAAGGCATCTAAACTAAAAAGGAAGATATTATCCCTGTTTGCAGATGAGATAATAAAAAAAAAAAATTGACAGAGGTCATGTACTCTCACCAGAGAGAGAAAGGGGGAAAGAGAAAAGAAGGAAAACACCACCCAGAGGGATGTGGTCACATTGCAATCCTTCCCCCTACACATCTACATCCTGGATTTGGGGCACACAAGCATACATGTTTGGCATGTTTTTCAAGCCACCAATGCCAATATTCAGATTGTAGGTTTGGTCATAACAACTAGGCCATGGGGCTGGGCCAGATCAAACAATTATTTACATGTCATCTATAACTCTTTTGTAGAATATCAGTTGAACACAAATGTGTAAATTTATTTCTAGACTTTCTATTCTGTTCCATTGGTCTATGTGTCTGTTTTTATGCCAGTGTTATAATACTTTGTTTTGTGGCATATTTTTAAACTATATAGTTTAGAAAACCCTAAAGACTACACCAAAATTTGTAAGAACAAGTAACAAATTCAGTAACATAGGGTACAAAACTCAGCATATCCAAATCAGTAGCATATCTTTCCACTAATGATGAACTATTTGACAAAGGAAATCAAAAAACTAATTCCATGCACAATCACTATAATCAAGTAAAATATTTAGTAATAACTTTAAACAAACTTTAAAGAAATAACCAAAAACTATAACAAGTGGTGAAATAAATTGAAGACGCAAATAAGTGGAAAGATCACTCATGTTCATGGATTGGGAAATTAGAAATGAAGAACAAACTAGCTCAAAGTTTGTAGAAAGAAGGAAATATTACAGATTTTGGTAGAAATAAATAGCTGAGTTTTCTTCAGTTTTGTTCTTGTCATAAATCCAATGAAGAAATGTTCACATTCATTGGATTTAAAGGTCTTTAAAATGTCCCTTAGAGTTACATAAATACACCATTTATTACCATACAAAACACTTCACATACATTTGTGACTTATTGAAATCCTTGTGACAACCTAAAAGTATTACCCTTATTTTATAGATGAAGAAAATAAGACTCAGAAAAGCTCAAGTAAAGTGACTTATCTAAAATGACCCAGATAACCAGTAGAGAAACCAAGGTTTGAGTTCTGGTCTATTTGATTTGAACACATTGTTTCTAACCAAATGTACTCTTGTATTGATTCTGGCTGTACACACAGCCACATATATATTCTACTGATTTTTCCAGTACTATTATGTTTGAAAAAAAATTGATGACTCCTTAGTAAGCTATCAAAATGGTTTATAAATTATTTTATTTATTGTATTTTAAAGAGAATATGGCTGTTCTATATAATGTCTTCAAGTGTCATATGAAAGATCAGGTATATGCAATGTAAATATGTATCATATATTTAGTCAGCTTTCCATATGTCTAAGGCTTGGAAGGAAGTTCAAAAGCTCATATGTGCATCTTATTTATGTGCTACTTTGTTTCAGAAAAACTTTCAGGTGACTATACACATATATACACAGATAACCAACCACATATCCATCTGTATATTATTAATTTGAAACTATTTCATACATTTTCTTGACTTTATAACATAGGTATCTTCCCATGTCACTAAATACTCTTTGAAGACATTGTTTTGTTGATTAATAACTCATTATTTAAATATATCATCATTAACTTAACCATTTCTCTATAATGAATTTTGAATTACTTCTAAATTTGCAGTATAGCAATACTATAATAAATTTCCTTGTTTATATCTTTATACATGTTCATGAATATTCTCTTGGGATAAGTTTGTAGATATAAACTATTTTTTACACTGATTTAATCTCCTCTTTTTTTTTTTGGAGAGGTTTTCGCTATAGGGCGCGTGCACTCACCAGACAGACAGAGAGAGACAGAGAGACAGAAAGCGAGAAATCACCCCCCAGGGGGGATGGTCACGCCGCAATCCCTTCTCCTCCATTCTCCTCTCGGGATCTTGGGCACTCACGCACACGCGCCCGACGTGAGTTTTAAGCCACCGGGTCCGGGACACGAACCGCGGTTGACTACGTGGGAGTCCAGCGACATAGCCATTACGCTAACTGCTGGTTCCCTGATTTCTCTTTTGTAAAATGAAAGGTTGGGCATAATAATGTCTAAAGCCCTTCACCACTGACAGTTTATGGTGTCCCAGGTGACTTCTCCTTCCTCCTCTTTCTGAACATCTGTCTTATTTCCATGTATTTTTGTTTGTGTGGCTGTTGCCTTAGATAATCTTCCTGAGAGGAGGCTGAAGTGGTACATAAGATGTTTGTGCTTCAAGAATCCCGGGATCTGCAGGTTCTGTATGAATCCTTGGAAAAAAGCACCCCCGAGTCTCTGAAGGTAAGGAAATAAGAGGATATCTGGAGAGACAAGGCTGAAGTTTAAGGATGATATTAACAGATTCAGGGCTCAGAACTTTTCTGGGCAGAAGAAAATATAAGTCTAAATCATTTGCATAGATGACTTTTAATATCTATTTCTAGTTTATCACCTACTTTACTCCTTTTGACATCTTCTACATTCTTTGAATCCACCCTACCACTATCTCTAGTAAATAGCTTTATGCTTTCCAGGTACTTGCAATATTTTTGTGTCTCCAATCTTACCAGCTCCCCTACAATTTGATGATGAGGGTCATAGAGCTGACACAGATAAAATCATGCCATTCCCTTGTTTTAAAATTTGCAGCGGTATCCTGAATCAAAGGTATAAAAATCACATACCTTAATTGGGTTATGGGGTTTATCACACAATGCCTGAATCTTTTCAACTTCATCTTCCAACATTCCCTGCCATGTTCAATGTGCAAGAAAGACTGAGCCCCTCACACATCAGGAGGTATGACATAATCTGCTTCAAGCTTTTCACTCATTTTTTCTCCTACCTGAAATAAAATGTCCTTATTCTCTATTTTGCCAAGAAAACAACTTTGTCTAACAAGACCCAGTTTAAATATTACTTCTTTTATAATTTTTAGAGGTTTTTGCCTCAAGGCATGTGTACTCACCAGAGAGAGAAAGAGACAGAGACAGTAAGAGAAAAAGGGAGAAATCATCCCTCAGTGGGGATGGCCATGCTACAATCTCTTCTCCTCTATTTTTCTCCTAGAATCTTGTGCACACACACACACTCATGTGGCCAGAATGATTTTCCAGCCACCAAATTTGAGACTCAAACCATGATTGGCCATTTGGCAGTCCAGCAATATAACCACTATGCCATTTTCTGACCCCAAGTGTTACTTTTTATGTAAGTCTCCCCACCACTTCTTCCTGACAGGTTGTGCATTTCCTACTGGAGATTCCACATCACCATGTGCATACATGTATCAGAACACGTGTCCTGTTATGAATGGACAATGTATCTGTCCATCCTAAAATCAACTTGAAGGCAGCCACCACATCACATTCACTTTTGAATTCTCTATTTTTAGCATAGATCTGATATATAATAGGTGTCAAATAAGTGGTATGGTATAAAATGGGCCAAAAAAAAAAAAGAAGAAAAAAATCAGAAAAAAATGGCATGCATTAAAAAAAAAGAATGAATGTCCAAAGAGCCAGATCTTAATGATTCAGCTATTGAAATGGATTCTTGTGGACCTTATGAAGCTCTCTTGCAGTGCACCTTCCAATGAGCCATCCTGAAAACACATTGGCTCCATTTTGTCAAATTCTCCTAGCTCTTGTCTTTATTTCCTTTGTCACACCTAAAACCTTATCTCAAGGTAAAACTTCATCCTCTCCTGTTTTGTTCTGTTGCTCTTATAGGTGTACGGTGCCATTTTCCACATTAAGAATAAAAACCCATTCAACATGGAGGTGCTGGTGGATGCCTGGCCAAATTATCAGACGGTCATAACTCGACCTCAGAAAGAGGTGGGAGCAATAATGTCCAAATATCAGGCCAGTCACTCTCAGGGTGTTTTCTTTCTGTGTGTCAGTGAGGGAACTGAAGTTAAGACCTGGAGAGAAGAACCATGGCTTCTTTGCTGCATATAAGTTTTGGAATGGTTCCTAGGGGAGCTGCTTTGGAGGAGATAGGACAGGAGCTAAGGCTTGGACTTAGAGCCAATGGCCAATAGTCCATTTTAAGTCACTTCAGGATCACGTTTGGTCAATTCTTCTCCATCAAGAATGTGCTGATAGGCATATATCAACAAATTTTTATGGCTGGAAGTGGATAAGAAGTGATTTTACCTACAGGGACTCCAAGGGTAAGTCTCAACAGCAGAAGGGAAGCAAATATGTGAAGACAGAGTAGGTACTCCATTCTGGGTTCTACAGTGGGCGTTGGTATGATGTTCCTTTCCAAAAATCCATTCCCTCTATTTACATGCACACCAATGGCCAATCACTATGCCAGACTTAGAGCACTGGGTCAGAATTAGCTCAGATATCACTTCATCAAAGATTCAGAGTCTTGACATCAACACTATTTTCTATACTTCTTTCCATACTTTGAGTACCGAATCTTTTAGATCTTTTATACATACTATTTCTGGTACACTTCCTGTCTTAGATAATGGATCCACTTGCTCACCTTCCCAATGACAACTGACCTTGGTGCACCATCAGAAAGAAAACACCTTCAGTATACTAATGTTTCAAGAAATTAATCATTTCATTATATTAATTGCTTCAGTATATTAATCACTTCAGGCTTCAAGTGATTCCAAGGTTATTCTGTATCAGAATAATTGAAAGTATCAAACAATTGAGTCTTTAACATGCTAGATTCATGCAAGAAGGTTTTGTAAATTGTCAAGAACATTTTGTAAATTATAGTACTATGTATAAAAATACAATTGATATTTGTCATATCAGGAGATGAAAGATGAGCAGGATCATTATACCAACACTTACCACATCTTCACCAAAGCTCCCCACAAGTTGGAAGAAGTTCTGTCATGTCCTCATGTTATCAATTGGGAACAAGTCTTCCAGATCCAAGGTAACTAGTCTGAGTTAAAAGGCAAAGACCTACAGTCCATTCAGTGTGGATATGGAAGGAGTGAAGCAATACTTATCTTTCTCTTCTCTTCAGGTTGCCAGGAGAGCTTGGGTGAGGCAATAAGAAAGGTATCAGCTTCAAAATCAGTACAGGTAGATTACCTGAAGACCACACTCTTTACGATAAAAACACCGAAGGAATTCAAGACTTCAAGTGAAGACCACACGGAGTTGGCAAAGTTACTTACAATAGATAAAGTAGATGAAGATAACAAGTGAGATTTAAATATTTACTTCCTCAATTCTTTTATTTTTCTTTTTTCTTTCTTTCTTCTTTCTTTCTTTCTTTCTTTCTTTCTTTCTTTCTTTGACAGGTTTTTTCTATAGGACGTGTGCACTTGCTAGAAAGACAGAGAGAGACAGAGAGACAGAAAGCAAGAAATCACCCCCCAGGGGGGGTGGCCATGCTGCAATCCCTTCTCCTCCATTCTCCTCCTGGAATCTTGGACACACACACACATGCGCCTGGCGTGAGTTTAAGCCACTGGGTCCAGGACTTGAACCATGATCGGCTACATGGGAGTTCAGTGATATAGCCATTACGCTAACTGCTATTTCCCTCAATTCTTGATGTAATTATTCAATTGCTTTAAAAGGTTATTCTTGAAAATGTAGGATTTGAGTCTGAATTATGATGGGGTTCCATGTTAGGTAATGTTTGCTGCTCATGGGCAGCATCTTCAATAGATGAATTTTTTACATGCATTGATTTCTTTCTTTCCTTCATTCTTTCTCTCTTTCTTCTTTTGTTTCTCTTTCTTTCTTTTTAAAGAGAGATTTTTGCTATAGGGCACATGCACTCAATGGAGAGACAGAGAGACAGAAAGTGAGATATCACCCCATATGGAGTATGGCCATGCCACAATCCCTTCTCCTCCATTCTCTTCCTGGTATTTTGGGCACACATGCACATGTTCCCAGTGTGAGTTTCAGACCTCCAGGACAAGGACTCAAATCATAGTCAGCCATGTGGGAATCTAACACCTTAACCACTGTGCCATCTTCTGGCTTCCTTTACTTGTATTAACTCAGTGCTTGTGAGAGCCCTTCTGAGATGGTACTAGGACACTGTCAATGCTAGCATTATGCCCAGTACCATCTCAGAATACTTTACTAAAATTTCTGCACTGAAAATCTCCAATAAACAATAAACAGATGATTGCACAGCTACATAAATATCTCTGAAAGATGAATTTGTAGAATCAAAATTGTTGGGTGAAAAAACATGCATGTTAAATGCAAGACATACCAAATCAGATGATGAGAATTTGATGAATTTAATATGTCATAGCATAACATATGAAAAAAATCTAAACATCATGAATAAGGGAAAAGATTCACTGATTATGAGAGATGCAAACATTGGAATACTATAAACTATTGAACAAATGAAGCAGCCCTACAAGAACTGAAAATAATAGAATCCCAAAATATATTGCTAAATGGAAAAAAATACAAAAAAGGTGGTCCGAACAGTATATATGTGTGTGTGTATGTGTGTGTTTCTCTATCATCTGTGCAAATGAACAGATGTAAAACTGCATGGAGTAACTCTGGAAGGTTACACAAAACATTTTGGCATTAGTGGTTGCTTCTAGAGAATGTAACTGGATGATAGAAGATCAGAGAAAGGAGTCTTATTTTCCATTAATTATCCATTTATGATTTAAGTTATATTACTAATTAAAAACATAAGCACACACTCTACAAATAGTAATTTATGCAGGAGAGTTAACAATATTTAATTCCTTCCATGATCCATCTCTGTTTCCATGAAAATTCTAATAAAACCATGTACAAAGAGAAATGATGAATGGGAGTTACACAATACTTACTATTATAACTGTGGAAATCAGGAATGAAGCACCTACCCTAAGGTGATTCTTTCCTCTAAACCCAGCTATATATCTTAACATCTTGCCACTCCAGGTCTGGTTATCCACAATTGAGTACGTAAGTTCTTTAAGGAAACAGATCGAGGGTCAGTTCAAGAATAGAATAGAGCAAAACAAAAGGCTTACCCATGTGTAGGAAATTTAGTGCCAAGTGATCTGTCCACTGTTGAACTTGGAGTGACTTTGAAACTGACCACTGTGTTAAAATCTTCCTCCCTGGGGACCAGCAGTTGGTGTAATGTTTAAGTCTCTGGACTCCCACATGGTCGACTGAGGTTCAAGTCCCAGACTCAGAAGCTTGAAATTCACATTGGGTGCATGTGCATGAGTGCCCAAAATCCCAAGAGGAAAATTGAGAAGAAGAGATCGCAGTGTGTCCATCTCCCCTGGGGATGTGATTTATTACTTCCTATCTCTTTGTCTCTCCAGCAAGCACACCTGCTCTATAACAAAAATATCTCTCTTAAAAACAAAAAAGAAAAAACACAACTCTTCCTCCCTGAGGAGAAGTATAACTTCTGAGACCTGTTTTCCCCACCCTCTTCCCAACCGTCCTACTTGTAAAGGGTTTTATTGTGATTGTACAGATAAGAAAACTGAGTCTCAGATAACTTGTCCAATATGAGAACCAGGGTTAGAATTCCAATGGTTAGCTCCAAAAATACAATATTCTTCTTCCTACATTGATGCTCCTCAACCTGCATTTTAGGTACTTCCCTAAAGTATGTGACGAAGGGCTGTGGGACACGTGACACACATCAGAGCCAGATGACTCTCATTTTCCATAGCACATGCTTTATCTGAGTATCTACTGAAGGAAATATTATCCTATGTACTTAGATATTTTGTCAAATAGCATTCCAAATTCACTTTATTTTGGGAGGAGAGGTTTTTTGCTATATGGCACGTGCCCTCGCCAGAAAGACAGAGAGAGACAGAGAGACAGAAAGCGAGAAATCACTCCTTCAGGGGGGATGGCCATGCCACAATCCCTTTTCTACCATTCCCTTGGGATCTTGGGCATATGCGTGAGTTTAAGCCACCCGGTCCGGGACTTGAACCATGGTAGACCTCATAGGAGTCCAGCAGGATAGCCATTATGCCATCTGCTGGTCCACCAAATTCACGTTTTATATATGAGATCATAGAACGTTCAGCCACGTGAGGAGTTTCTCGGGTCTGTATCCCCACTCCTTTAGAAAACTCTGTTCATTTTCTTCCTTAGAGTATCTGATTAGACTTTTTGAGATATACTATACTATATCCTAGGGACTCTCTGCTATGCAGTGTACATAGTGTTTCCTCTCTCAATTACTCAGGAATATTTTGAAGCTGACTTAGAATATTTTATGAGGCACTCCTGTAGTCTGATGTTTATGGTCCCACATAGCTGATCATGAAGTTTGGATCCTGGCTCCAGCATCTTGAAACACACTCTAGGTGCACACGCCTCTTCACCCAAAATCCAGACAGGTTAGAGAAATGGAGAAGGGATTACCACATGACCAAGACCTATTTGGGGGTAATTTCTCACTCTCCCTCTTTGTCTCTGTGTTCTCTAGTAAGCACACATGCCTCATGACAAATTTGAAAAAAGAAAAAAGAAATAGTTTTTATGCATCTATTTCTTCATCTAGGCTGTAGGATCCTCAAGGGATGGGATCATATCATATTTGTTTTTTTACAATCCTGGTGTTTGGTAAATATTGTCTGAATAAATATAAATTTTTTTCCTTGACAGGAAAGAAAACTTTCCAAGCATTTTTTTGGATGCCTCACATGCAGGTCTTATAAATGAACAATGGCTCTTTGGGAAAAATGAGAGGAGCTTGAAATATGTTGAACGCTGCCTCCAGAGTTTCCCAGGATTTGGGATTATGGGTCCAGAAGGGCAGCCTATCTCCTGGCTCGTGATGGAACAGTCATGTGAGCTGAGAATGGGTTACACTGTCCCCAAATATCGAAGCAAAGGCAACATGTTGCAAATTGGATATGACTTTGTAAAATATTTAAATGAGAGAAAAATACCATTTTATGTACATGTGGCAACTGATAAAGAGAAAACTCAGGGGAGCCTGCAAAATTTTGGGTTTGAAATTAATCCTTGTGGATGGCATCAGTGGAAATGCACCCCTAAGAAATACTGTTGAATGGTACCACTGTCCATTTCAACCTTTTCTTATCAATGGAAAAACCTAAATATAAACAAGAATATAGCAATCTACCTTAGTGCAAAAAAAATTCAATAACTTATGAAATAGCTTTATTCTCTTCCTCTTTCACGTTCTTACAAAAAATTAGAAGCTTAACCCTTTGGTGTTACACCTTTAGGGTGACAGACATTTTGGAATTATCATCACCCGAAGCTAATTATTAGTGCCAAAATAACGCTTTAAAAGCAATACTTTCTTTTTCAAAAAAGATTTCATAAAAAGAACCCTGACTTTTTTATGCTTGTGTTTGAAAATAAAAAGTTTGTTTTGAAAAATCACTCTTCTGGCACCCTCCCCTTTCTTTTACAAAGTTTTCCAAAGTTTTGAGAGCCATTAGCATAATTGATTTTTGATTCTGGATGTCTCTTAAGGAGCTTTGAGGTGTTCTATTAAATTAAATTACACAAGCATTAATGAAATTTTGGCTTTTTGACTACGTTTTTATTACAGGGTGTTGCTAGGTCAAGCTGTGTGGCTAATTGCAAATTTTCAATATGATTTTATATCTGTGATGTATTAGTTCCTATTGTTGCTATAATAAACTACTATGTATTTAGTGGATTAACAGTTTATTTTCTTATATTTGTGGTATTCAGAAATTCCAAATGAGTCTTTTTATGGAGCTAAAAAACAAGATATTAGCAGAGTCATTTGCTTCCAGAGACTGTAAGAAAAAAAAACAGTTTTCTTGCTTTTTTCACCTGTAACAGCTGTCTTTGCTTCTTATTATAGTTTGTGGCTTTGCATCACACCACCATTTCTCTCTCTGCTTTCATCATTATCACATCACATTTCCCTATCCTATAGTCAAGTCACTTGCTACCTTTCTCTTATAAGGGCACTGATATCTCACATGGAAAATCAATATAACCTCCCCATCTCAAGATCTTTTATTTAATCCCATCTGCAAAATCCCTCTTGCCATATAACATAACACTCAAAGTGTCTAGTGATCAGGATCTTGTGTTGGTTAGGGCTCTCTGGAGAAACAGAACCAATAGGACAAATATATATGTTAAAGAAGTAGTTACTACAGAAATTATCTCACCTGATCTAAGGTGGAAATGTCCCACAAGAGGCTGTCTGTAAGCTGAAGAAATGTCTGAAAAACTCAGCAAGGAATCTGGTACAGTTCCAGTCCAAGGTCTAAAGGGGCCCTCGGGAGGCCATAGGCCTCAGTGCCCTTACTTGCTGCTATGTGTCACAAGACCCAAAGTTAAAGACCTTAGAGTCTGTCTAGCTTGAGAGTCACAATGATCAAGAGCTGAAAGAAAAAAAAAAAAATCGTAGTCAAGAGTCAAGTGGAAGAGCCGGTTTGGAACAGGCATATGTATACAAATAGAGCACACAAGACTCTCTAGAAAGAAAGATCAAGAGAGAGAAAGCAGGATTTGCATTTTTCTGTTTGTCCTTTCACAGCTCCCAGCAAACAGGCTGGTGCTTTTCCACCCTGAAAGTGGGCCTTCCTCTTTAGAGTCACTGACTCACATGCTGGTCTTGAAACACTCACATAGACACACAAACAATGGATCACCAGACATTCCAGGCATTCACTAACCCAAATGGAAACCCAAAATTAACCATCGTGCAATTATATACCTTTCGTGTGTGTGTGTGTGTGTTTGGGGGTGGGGGGGATTCATTATTCAGTCTATCATACAAGTATGAAGTATGCATTTCAATTAGTTCATACTTCCAGAATGTACATGTTCTCAGCCCAAGACTAACTAGCATTTCTTTATTTCAGGTCCAAATTCATGGAAGCAAGAACCTACTCTGAATTCTATCAAATCCTATCAACAATGATTTAAGGTCATATATGGAAACTGATAGAGCACATTCATAACAGATTTAGGATCAAAGGCACAATAGACCATTTTTTAAAAAGGTTTTTGCCATCGGGTATGTGTGTTCACAAAAGAGAGAAAGAGAAATCACCCCCTCCCTATGGGGGAATAGCCACCCTTCTTCTGCATTCTTCTCTCAGGATTTTGGGGATGCACACACATGTGCCTGTTATGATTTTCAAGCTGCCAAACCCAAGACTCAAACTGGTTGTCTATGTGAAAATTCAGTGCCTTAAGCACCATGCCACCTGCTGGCTCCACAGTAGAGACATTTAAACTTAGTCAAAATAAAATCAATGTCTTTATTTTCTCGATTTTATTTTCTTTCTCAGGTTCCAAGCTAAGTACTTCAGACATTGAACTTACAACTCCCCTGAGAAGTAATCATGATTGACAGAAGAGAAAACCACACTAGAAGAATTTACATCCTCTGTCTCAACTACTAAGTGACTAATCCAGGAGTGAAACTCAGTTAGTTTCCAAGATAGTGGTCTTAACCTCTGGGCTATAACTAGTGACCAATGTCTAAGGCTTAATAAACATTAACAAATGAGCTAAAGTATGGGTCCCTGATCATTACCTCAGTTTCCTTATCTGTAATTGGAAAAAATGATAATATTATACTATTTTGTAAATTGTGTCAGGATTAAAGGAAATACCCTAAATAGAGTTATTACCACCATATAGGTTGGAAGATTAAGAATGCTGATTAAACATGCTTCCTGTTTGGGTTTGGAGTGAATACATTATGGATATGTAAGACTCTGGAAAATATCAATCTCTTGTTGGCTCTCCTCCCTCATGTGATGATGTACAGAATCCTACTCATTTCTAAGAATGAAATGCAGACAGTCAGCTAATTCAGTTTATACCCCCTTTACCATTAAAATTTAACTGGCCTTTTTCTTTTTTTTTGGAGAAGTTTTTGTTATAGAGCACATGCACTTGCCAGAAAGACAGAGAGAGAGAGACAGAAAGTGAGAAATCACCCCCCAGGGGGGATGGCCACACCTCAATCCCTTCTCCTCCAGTCTCCTCTCAGGATCTTGGGCACACATGCACATGCGCCTGGCATGAGTTTAAGCCACCAGGTCTGGGACTCGAACTGCAATCGACTACATGGGAGTCCAGTGACATAACCATTATGCCAACTGCTGGTCCCAAACTGATCTTGGAGATAAAATTAGCTTTAGAAATTATTGCACAAGTCTCAGGTACACACTCCAAAACTGGACTACTTGCTAGATTTTTATTGACTGTTCATTTAAGGAGGTGTCAATAACAAATATCAAACCCAGAAATAAAATTTTTATAGGTACTTCTGCTTCCCTGGAAACTTCTAATGCCTCTACTTTGATGTGTTACAGTTTGAATAAGACTATGGTATTAATAAGTATGACTGGGTCAGTCACAGTTGTGTGTGCTGCTCAGATGTCGTTTCCTGAAGGCTGAGGCCACAGGTCTGATTCCCAACCCAAACTAAAAAGTTGAGCATAATAATGTAGGTTTGTAATCCTGGAGACTCAGGATGCTGCAGCAGGTGTATCACAACCATGGGGCTGGCCTAGGCAACATAGTGAGACCTGGTCTAAAAAGAGTTGGTCATGGTGGCATGCATTTATAGTCCCAGCTGCATAGCATAACTGGAGAGAGAGAGAGAAGGAAAGGATTTTAGGACTTAATTAGCATTAAATGAGGTCATCAGGGTGGGACCCCCATGACTGAATTCTGGTGGCTTTATAAGAAGAGGGTTGGCACACCACACAGGGTCTTGTCCTCTTGCTGTGTGATACCCTGTGCTGTTTTGGGTTTCTGCAGAGAGTCCACATTGGTAAGAATATCCTCATCAGATGTCTCTCCTCAACCTGGAACCTCCAGAATTGTGAGCTAAATTAACTTGTATTCCTTGTAATTTACTCAGTCTGAGGGATTCAGTTACAGCAACTGAAAAATGAGCTAGATGACCGTGTAAAGTATAACTAGATGATTGAAATCTGGCTCCTCTAGGGGAACACAGGATAAGTGAAGTGTGGAAATTGTTTGTGTTGCTTTCAGCCTCTGGACCTTAGATATCTTATTAAGAGAAGATAAGCAGTTTCCAAAATGACAAATTATTGTAAAAAATTCACCAAAGCTGGTGAATTAACTATTTAGGTTTAAGTAACAATGATCAACTTGAGCTACTCTGAGCAAAACCAAAATGTTTTATTGATGTAAGAATAAACAATATATAAAGATTCTATGATCCCAGGATAAAAGATAAACCCTGGAAATGGAAAGCTGTCAAAAGACTCAGGAATCACTTTTTCTCAATGCTTTGTTTTCTCCAGATAAACAGACTTTAAAATATATGTGTGTGTACATACATACACACACGTAAACATATCTATAGTGATTAAATATACATAGCAATATACATATCATTTTAACTATAAGTGTCCTGTGCAGTGGTATTCATTATACACAATGTTGTGTAATCACTC
The DNA here is from genome assembly GCF_000334495.1 of Tupaia belangeri chinensis. Classification (NCBI taxonomy): domain Eukaryota; kingdom Metazoa; phylum Chordata; class Mammalia; order Scandentia; family Tupaiidae; genus Tupaia; species Tupaia belangeri. Next base: position 30,794 of record NW_006159688.1, on the reverse strand, counting down.
CTATCTGAACCCAAAACTTTTTCATCACCCCCAACATGAAGTCTTTACCCAATAAATAGTAACTCCTCATCCCCTTCTCATGACATAAACTCCTGATAGCCTTTATTCTACTTTCTGTGTCTATGAATGTACCTGGTCTAGGTATCCATAAATAGAATCATGCAGTATCTATCTTCTGTGTCTGGCTTATTATGTTTAGTATAATACTGTCAATGTCCATCGATATTGAAGTATACATATATTGACATTTCATTCCTTCTATGTGGACTGAATGTTTGGCTGAACTTTCTATATTTGAGTTTTCTAATGGCTATATGCTAATAGAACATTTGGGAATCAGCCTTTTCCTTATTTGTGTTTTAACTTTGGCTATCTATTCTCCAGTGTCAAATTAGAAGAAAAAGGACAACTGATCCACTCACATGTGGATCCACTCAATATTTTATGTTTTTCCTCAATGTTTTTGAAGCTTTATGTAAGGTAGAGAGGTTTTTTGTTTTTGTTTGTTTTCACTTTTTGCTCTATGGTGTGTGTGCTTGTCAGAGACAGGGAAGGAAAGTTGAGAAATCCCCCCAGCGAGAATAGCCACACTGTAATCCCTTCTCCTCCAGTCTCCTCTTGAGTTTTTGGGTATGTGTACACATGTGCCTATCATGATTTTTGAGCTGCTGGGTCTTGGTCATGAACTGCAGAGTTGGCCATGTGGGATCCAGCACCTTAACCTCCACATCATCTACTGGCCTGGTGGGAAGAATTTTGAGTCAACACTTTTGGGAGGATTAGGAAAGCATTGGCCTATTGGTCTCGGGGTAGGAAGGGGGATAGAAAAGTTTCAGTAAGTTGACAGTGTGTACTCCAATAGCACTTTTCACAGAAACTTTCCTTACCCATCTGACATTCCATAAAAGAGAAGCGAAGCTGATATAAAAAGGCCTTAACAGTGGCCTATACAGGGAGATCATGTCATAGGTAACTCAGGGTGGGATACACCTTCATAATTTAGAGTTGAAGATTTAGGGCTCAGAGACTAGGTTTAAGTCTTAGTCCTCTCTCTTGCAAGCCCTATGACACTTGGCAATACACTTCAGCTTTCTGAGCCTTGGTTTTTCTCATCTGTAGACTGGCAAAATTATGCCAGCATTTAAGAATGTTGCAATGACCAAATGAAATAAACTATGGAAAGTTTCTGAAAGACTGGAAGATATAACAGCAGGGACAACTAGTGTAAATACTGCAGACTACATAGGAGAAAGTGAATAATGGGAAATGGGAAGAACAGACTCAAGAAAAAAAATCATTTAACAGACAAAAGAATGGAAAATTACCTGTTGATGATGATGTATATGTTAATATCTTTGACTTGATAGGCACACTGCATGAAAAACCATACTGCATGCTATAAAGATATATAATGCCTAAAGGTAAAAAAATAAAAAAAAAATGCAACCTGAAAAATTCACAAAAAAGGTATATAGCCCACATTATCACCATGGGATATAAATTCAGATTAGATAGTAGAGTCTTACAAGTACAATAAAACATTTCACAATGTACCAAAGTTTGTATATAGTGCCAGACCAAACCAGCTTCCTTATTAATCATTAATCCCTTCCATTATAAGTAATCTGTTTAATTTCCAAAGAAAATAAATACACTGCACACAGTTAAGTGGTGTTCTTCATTTATCTTGGCATTAATATTTAAAATACATATTTCTATTCCCAGATAACATTTTTAAATTACTCTAACAGCAACAAAAATATAATTCTGCCATTATGAAAGAGCAAAACTAGAATCCATAATTAAGGTATTCTCATGTTTACAAGGGTGATTATAAAATAAATACTACTCTGCAAAAAAAATAGAAAATTTTTAGCATATAAAAGGTACTCAGTGGACAAGCATTTGGTGTAATGGCTATGTTGTTTGACTCCCATGTAGTTGATCGCAGTTTGAGTCCTGAACCTGGTGACTTAAACTCATGCTGTGCACATGTGCATGCATGCCCAAGATTCAGAGAGGAGAATGGAGGAAAAGGGATTATGGCATGGCCATCCCCCTGGGGCGTGATTTCTTACTTTCTGTCTCTCTATCTCTCTCTGCCTTTCTGGTGAGCATATGCATCCTATAGTAAAAACCTCTCCCCCCAAAAAGGTACCCAGAATGGTTGTTTAATGATGATGTGTTAATCATAGACATTAAATAAATATTAGTACCTTTTCCTATCCTCATTAACCCCCCAAATTCCTTCTTAGTGGAAATACAAAAATGAATAGAACTGTCTTTGAAATCAAACAGCTGGCCATTTCATGAGGAGGGTTGGTCACATATAGAGATAATTCAATATAGAATAAAAAATATTTTAATAGAGTTATTTACATGAGGAATGCAGACCAACTCTCTGTGGATTTGCATAAACACAGGGCAGAATGGAGCATTTAGAAGAGTAAGAATTTGCCAGTAAAAAGAGAGAAAAAAAAACGTTGTTCAATGTGAACTGTTATAACCATTTTAGTGGTAAACTGTGCTTTAAAGTCCAAAGCTGGGGGCTTGAAATCGCGCTGGCTGTGTGTGTGTGTGTGTGTGTGTGTGTGTGTGTGCGTGTGGGCATGCCCACAATTCTGAGAGGAAAATGGAGGAGAAGGGATTGCTCTGTGGCCATTTCTCCTGGGGCTGAGGAGAAGATGATTTCTCACTTTCCTTCTCTCTCTCTCTCTTTCTCTCTCTCTCTCTCTCTCTCTGGCAAGTGCAAGTGCCCTATGGCAAAAACCTTAAAACAAAATGAAAATGAAACAAAACAAAATTTTAAGAAAGAAGGGCAAAGTTTTCGGTTGGTAAGTGTTGAGAGAGAGCAATTTATTGGTGGTTTATGATTAAGACTGGGTACACTCATGCAGCTGAGCATGATCCAGTTGTTGGCTGATATAGGCTGGCTTCAGCTGCAGTGATTGGGTGACTTGGTTCTGCTTCATAAATCTCATCTTCTGGTCTGTCATCATCTCAAGGTGATGAATGACAGAAGCACAAGAAGTAAAGCAAGCTTCACTGGATAAGTCAAGTTTCTGTTTGCAAACCATCTGCTAGCAATTCATTACCCCAAATGGTCAACTTGGCTGAACCCAAATCCAAGAGGTAAGGCAGAACACCGTCTACAATGAGAGAAGGATATTGCAAAGTGACATGACCAAGAGTCTAGATGCAAAGAAGGGTGGCTTTGGTGCTGCAGTGGTGGTGCAGCACTCTGTGATGCTGTATTGTATGGAAGATCAGGGTTTGATTCCTGGGTTGAACTGTACTTGCCAGGCTCACTCATGTGCCTGTGACCCTGAATGTCTGGGAAAAGTAGAGGGAGGATTTTAGCATGAGACACTGTTGGGGATGCTGCTGTTTCTCTCACAGAAGCAATACATAAAAATCAATATTATAAAAACAACGAAAGCAAAATATAAGCCAATGACAAAATGCAATAATTATAAAGCATTGTAGTGTACACATATACAACTTTATCTGTCAATTTGGAAACTAAAATTAATGAAGAAAAATCTGTAATATGTTTATGGCATTTTCAACAATTGTGTACTATTAAAAATTATAATGCTGAATCAGCCTAGGAGAACTATATAACAGAACCTCCTGAGCACATTTTACTTTCGTTACACAGCATATTTTTAACACAAACAAGTATAGTTAGGCAATTTAAAAATAACTCAAGTGACCAGCCCTGGGACATGGTGAGTAAAGGAGCTAGATCTCACATGGCCGACCATGCAGTTTTAATCCTGATCCTGGGAGCTTTGAAAACATGTTGGGCAAGTGTGTGTGCAAGCATACTCCAAATCCCAATACAGGGAAGAAATGGAGGAGAAGGGATTGTGAAGTGGCCACAATCCATTGGGGAGTGCTTTCTTCCTCTCTCTCTTTTTGTGTCTCTATTTTTCTCTGTGGAGCACACATCCCCTCTGGTAAATATGTGATATTAAAAACTTAAGCATAAAATATATTATATTAGCAAAAGCTTTGTGGAGGAAATGCAATGAAATAACCATTTAAGGAAAAAATATGTAAAATGTCTGCTTTTAAAGATGTGATTGCTCTGAGAAGAAGATTCCTCATGGCTCCTGAGAACTAGTGATTTCAGGGTTAAAGAGAAACGAAGACTTCTTACTGATAATTCAGCCTCCAGTCCACAAGCTCGAGTGACGGAACTAAGGGAACTATAGGCAAACATCCAAATACTATTAGAGTTAACATATTCCTCAAGATCTACTGAATCTGCTGCACAAAACGATCACAATGGAATAGCAAAGAGATTCCAGATCACCTCTTTCTGCTCATTCCTGAACGTTCAGATTGAACTTCAAGAATTAGGAAGAAACACACCATCCATCAGATGACTAGAAATCACTGAAGGACCACAAGAAATATGGGAAAGCAAGAAAATACCTCTCCTCCAAGGGAAAAGAATAACTCCTCTTCATCCACAGACAGTTCAATAGA
>NW_006159688.1:25820-26232 GCF_000334495.1 Tupaia belangeri chinensis | reverse complement strand
AGAAGAGAGACAATGAACTGCAGAAGAGAAAGGAGAAAGGAGCTGATGAGTTCCAGGAGGTGAGGAAATTCTTGCAAGATCTAAAAGAGGAATTACACACTTTACAAAAGAATCAGATGGAACTGTTAGAGATGAAGGCTATAATACAGGAAGTCAAAATCTCCCTTGAAAGTATTAAAAGCAGACTAGATCATACAGAAAATAGAATCTCTGATGCAGAAGAGACAATTGCTGACCTAGAAAAAGCAACCACAAAGACTGAGAAAATGGCCCAGAAATTTGAGAATAATATATGAGAAATACTAGATACAATTAAACATCCAAACATCTGGATAATAGGCATCCCAGAAGGCGAAGAAACTCATAAGGGCATTGATAATCTATTCCATGAAATCCTGCAAGAAAACTTTCC
>NW_006159688.1:6216-24714 GCF_000334495.1 Tupaia belangeri chinensis | reverse complement strand
AATTGTCTGGTTTGTTTTTCTTTTATTTATTTTTCATTCTTTCTTTTTTTTTGGAAAGGTTTTTTGCTTCAAGGCGTGTTCACTCACCAGAAAGACAGAGACAGAGAGACAGAAAACAAGGAATCACATCCCTCCTGGGGGGAAGGGGGGCAGCCACACTGCAATCCCTTCTCCTCCATTTTTCTCTCGGAGTCTTGGGCACGCATGCACATGTACCCAGTGTGAGTGTAAGCCACTGGGTCTGGGACTCGATCTGCAGCTGACTACATGGGAATCCAGTTACATAGTCATTAAGCCAACTGCAGGTCCCAAATTGGCTGGTTTATTTTTCTTTTAACAATAACAAATTGGAAAATACTGCGTTTTCAGAAAAATCATGATGCATTTTTGCATAGAAAAGCATAGAGAAAATAGGTCTTAACTTTTCCGACAACCCAATAATAATAACAAATAAAATTAAATAAAGCATTCTTTAAAAAAATAAAATAACAAAAAACCCTAGTAAGATAGGTTTTATTCAAAATACTGTAGTAGGAGAGAGAGACTTCGTATCAAACTGCTCATCACCAAATATAACAGGATGGAGGGGTTGAGAGATGGAATGTTATAAAGAGGAACTTGATTAGACATCAAGGGAAGGACAGTTCTTGCCAAATAAACCTAACAGTATTCTCCCTAAAGACAGGCCAAAGGTTTTGCTGTCAAAAGTGGGGATGAGGAATTTGATCGGATTTCAAGGGTAAGGGATTCTTGTTTGTGGAGCGCCCCCGCCCTAACATGGCGCCGAGAGCACCCAGACCTCTACATAAACAAGCCCATATTTGGTTATTGTTCCTGTTCCGGAACGCGTAGGCACTGCCTCAGCCTATCAGTGCTTGCCTGGTGGCAAAAGAGGACTGGTTTGCGGGACGGATATATAGGGAGCCCGGGTGGGCTGGGAGTAAAAGGAGGAAGAAGAAGAAGATTGTAAGAAGCTTGGGGTAATAAAGCGTTCTGGAGAAGACCTTGTCAGCGTCGTCATATGAAGCGACAACTGGTGGCCCGTATGGGGAACTACTTCTCCCTCCGCTCGAAGGTCAGAACTCCAATGCTCCAGGGCAGCCGGTTGGTAAGCCTCGAAAGGTAAGGAGGCTTAATGGTAATTGTTTAAAGTCCTCGGTAAAGAGATGATAGGCTCCTGTGAAGAGGGGAGGTTTAAGGTCCTCAGTAAAGAGGCGATAAAGAGGCGATACCCCTAACGTCCTCGATAAAGAGGCGATACCCCTAAGGTCCTCGGTAAAGAGGCGATACCCCTAAGGTCCTCAGTAAAGAGGTGATACCCTAAGGTCCTCGGTAAAGAGGCGATGCCCCAAAGTCCTCGAAAGGGGTGATACCCTAAGGTCCTCAGAGAAGAGGCGGCATCCTGAACGATAGTCCTAGGATAGTTCTGGACCACTGGCCGCGACCAGCTCGGGGACGGCCGGGAAGGCCTGGCGGGGAAGGTGGCTTGGGGGGTCCGCGTCGCCCCTGGCGGGTGGCGGGGTAATGTAAATAAATAAATTAATTTTTAAAAAGGGGGGGGGAAAAAGAAAGAAAAAAGAAGTGATTGTTCTAGGGACCAGCAGTTGGCATAACGGCTATGTTGCTGGACTCCCATGTAGTCAACCACAGTTCAAGTCCAGGAACCAGTGACTTAAAATCATGCCGGGCACGTGTGGGTGTTTGCCCAAGATCCTGAGAGTAGAATGAAGGAGAAAAGAATGCCTTGCCCCCAGCTGGTGATTTCTTGCTTTCTGTCTCTCTGTCTCTGTCTTTCTGGCAAGCACATGCACCCTATAGCAAAAATCTCTCTAAAAAAAAAAAAAGTGATTGTTCTAATACATTTAAGATTAGTGATAAAAATTATCAAATTTGTTTTTAAACCCATGGAAAAGAATGATTCAACAATTTTATCTTAAAATACATTAAGTCATAACTTAGACACTTTACAACAATCAAAACTTGGAGCGAGAAGTTGACATAAAATACATGAAGGGATACATAATTATCATTCTTTTAGAAAAGTATTTGAATATTATCATGATTAGGCATGAAAAGTGATTGCCATGGTACTTTACGGGTAACGTGTTGTCAATACACAGCCATTATCACATTGCAAACGTGTGAAAGGACGATAGACATAGTGAATCTGCTTCCAAATCAAGACATCAGTGTGGATCTTTAAGTACCAGAGTGAGGAAATCTGGCCTAGGCACCTCTGTGCTTCCATCCTGAGGGAAATCATTTTGTTTTTCTTAGATGCACCAATTGTGTTTCTTTGCTTTTGTCTAGAAGCTTTTTCCTGGAGGGTCAACAACAATGCAAGGTTCTTCAGAGTCCCACTTATGCAGCTGCTGTCATGAGTTCTGTTTTGTCAGTTCTTATGACTGTTGCTCATGAACCATATTTATCATATCTATTATACCCTCTGTCCTGTATTTCAATGGTCTTTTCTGTTGACTTGTTCTCTCTGGCATTTAAACATGTTTAAATCTCATATCTTTTAAAGTAAAATAAAGAAGAGCCAATTTTTTTTTTTTTAATATAGCATCCCACCAGCTAGTTCTTCATTTCCAATCATAATCTCCTAACAGACTTTTTGGAAGAGTTTTATACTTTCCCATTCTTCCTTTACCTCTTATTCTTTTTAAAATAATTTCTAATGAGAATTATCTTTTAAGAGAGATTTTCACCATAGGGTGCGTGTGATTGCCAGAGAGTCAGAGAGACAGAAAGCAAGAAATTACCCCCTTGCCCCCCCCCCAGTGGGAATGGCCATGCCACAATCCTTCTCCTCCATTCTTCTCTTGGGATCTTGGGCATGCATGCACATGTACCTGGAGTGCGTTTTAAGTCACCAGGTCCATGGTCAGCTATGTGGGGGTTCAGCAATGCAACCATTATGCCTTCTGCTGGTCCCCCTAATAAGGATCTTATGTCCTCATTTCCATGTTAATTCTTTTCTTAGTTCTTTCTATGGATATTTATGAAAAACCTAGTATGTGGCAGACATTTCATTTCAAATCCAAACACAGAAGACTTCTTTGATAAATCTAGCTAGCACTTAGTGAATTATAATTTTATCTAGGTCCCTCTGCAGATTCTGAAAGTTTCCGCTATCATGTTCTTATTAAAATTCTTTTTCCTTAGTTTCCACCATGTGTAATTTTCTTTTGCTTTTTCTACTTTTTCTCTTTGGATTTTAATCTATGAAACTAAATGATGGAATCTAGGTTCTTGTTTCTTAATCTTCACCCTTTTCCTAGGATAAATCCCTTTTATGGATTCATTTAAAGAGTGATGTCAACATTTACAACTTAGCCGTCAGAGTAGTAGACCTCAGTAAACAACTGTGTGAGTGACACCTACAATTGCATGTCCCGAAGTTCAAACCAAATGTCTAGAATTGAGCTCAGCTTTATTCTCACACCTGGTTATCTAGGAATCCTCATGTTGTAAGTGATATCACACCACTCGTTTGTACAAGCCAGGAGACTGTGAGATGATAAGGGGAATGAGTTCTAGTGTCGTATAGCACGGTAGAGTGGTAATAGTCTGTGATAATTCTACCTTTTTATATCTATTAACATGGAAAAGTAGATCTTGAATGCATACAATACAAAGTAATTACAAGAGATGGTAGGTATGGTTATTCCCTGATTTGATCATTGCACAATGTATATATGTTTTGAAAAACCACATTGTACCCCCATTAATTTGCACAACACACACACACACACATATATGTGGAGCGCCCCCACCCTAACATGGTGTCGAGAGCATCCAGACCTCGTGTGTGTGTGTATATATATACATATATCACAGAAATTATATTGAAAAATATTTTGAAATAGGGGCCAGCAGGTACTATGAAAATGGGCTGGGTGCATGTGTATGCATGCCCAAAATCCAATGAGAAGAATGGATGGTAAGGGATTGAAGCAAGTGTGTCCTCCTTGGGGAATGATTTCTCACTTTTCCACTCTGATTTTCTGTCATGAACCCTATAGTCAAAACCCCAAAATAAAATAAAACAGAATAAAATAAAATTTTATTTCCTAAAAATATATTTATTCTACTTTTTATCACTACCCCATCACAACTATTTTGATCCAAGAAGCAATGACTCCTTACCCAAATGTCCACAATAGTTTCCAAATTACTTTTCCTTCCTCCACTTCTATTCCCCTCTAAAGAATTCTCCACACTCGGGTCAGTCCTTCCACATAGTAGCTAAGTGTGGTACTTACAGAGCCAGATCCAAGATGGCTTGTAGCTGTTAGAATCAAGCTGAGCACATGTTTTGTGCATTCCCAAAAGCTTGATGGGTTGTAAAAATGGAGAAAAAGGGATTATTGGGTGATCACAACCCATGGGAGTGGTGCTTTCTCTTTCTCTCTCTCTCTCTCACATGCATGTGTGCACATGAGTGCATGTGCCCTCTGGCAATTAAAAAAAAAAAGGTCTCTATTCTGTATCCTATATAGTCTCCCTAAAGCGAAGTTCACCCAGTTGTTCAAAACTCTTCAATGTTTTCTCATATCTAAAGTCTGCCAATTGTCATTTCCGGTGTACATATACTTGATTATTGTCCATCTTTGTGAGACATAGATGGCTTTTTAAAGCATGTATCCAGTATTTAATAGGAAAATCAGTAACGTAAACACATTCATCTGTTGTAGTCTAAACAGCAAGAAATAAAAGGACATTCAGACATAGCCAAATTTATTGCGTTAAACCGGCAGGATATGGTGGGGGAACGGGGACTCATGTCTCTCAAAACCTTGCAGCCCCAGGTGAAAGGAGAGGGGTGCTTTTATAGGCAAAAATCACCATCAATTCTGGGTTGATATGGTGATTACAATGGAAACTCCGGAGCAGGTGAAGAGGAAAGGGAGTGGGATTCCCATGAGAAAGCAGTTACGGGAGCTGAATCAGGCAGGTTAATAATTTCTATGGGCACTCTGCAGACCTTTGTTTAATGTTCCCCATGGCTCTGGGTGGGGACCTGGTGATTGGTAGTTACACTGCTAAGGAACAGCTAAGCAAAGGGTTTCGGGCTAGTTAGCAAAGACAGTAAGACTATTAATCACTCTACTTACCCTGGGAAAAAAGGAGGAAGCAAGTACAATGTAAAGTTCAAAGATGGAGGTGCTTCTGCTTCATTCTCCACTGACTTTACAAAAGTGAGTCAAATCTGATTCATCCATGGACAGTGGCTGCTTACTTTACTAGTGCCATATTTACATCCTGGGGGTATAGGGAGGTTCTGTATTTGTACTTAGGGGTCTAGATGTTTAGGCTTTCAAGGAAGTCATATCCTGATGCTCTCAACACTATGGATTCACAACCCCAGTATCGGCAGAAGTAATCTTTATTAGTAAGACAATAAGTAAATTATTTGCATTGGCCAGAACAGAAATAAAATTCATCTAATGTAACCCCTTTATCCTAATTACTGTTTAGACAGGCCCAACTTCTGGTTTCCCATTGTTGGAAAGGTAGGGTTGTCTCAAGTAAACCACAGAGGTCTATCTGGAGGGAAGTGGGTCCCCGAGACAAGTCTGTGTTATTTAATTCTCTTCCATCCCTGTTCCAGATTTCCCATGACCAGTCAGTTCCCTCTGTCCTTTCTATAAATTAAGTAACAAGGAGGATAATCAGGAAACATGGGACAGTCTTAGCTTGACAGGATCCTGAGAAGCCTAGATCCGCTGTGTTGACTTCTCTGCCTTTATTTGAGAGTGGTGCAGCCAAACTGGGATGCCGCTGACCTTGACAGTGGTGGGAGTGGTGAGAATGACAATGAAGGGTCCCTTCCAGTTGAAGTTAGTCCTGGGTTGTAAATTTCTTGACCCATACTGTCTCCTGGTTGGAATGGATGAACAAGGTCCAAGGTGGGTACAGGCAGAGCGTCTAGAACACAGTGCTGAATGGCCTTCTGGGTTCAGTCAAGGGCCTGTAAAATTTTGAGTAAAGTAGTAATGGATTTTTGGCTTTCATCCCCTCTCTCAATCTTGGGAGGAGTGGTTAAGGTTTTCCAAAGATAGTTTCATAAAGGGAAAATTCCTCCCAGCATGGAGTGTATAAGGCTATCTAGAATAGGCATTAAGTATTTTCCTCTAATACTTTGTTTTAGAAGAAAGTTTTGTTTTTTCCCAGGTGAGTTATCTGCCGTATCTGATTTATGATGACTTGACCAAGGGCCTTGGAGACTACCGGCCTGCCATCTAGTAACAGCAACCATGCGTCAGGTACTCCAACAGCATACTGCTTGTGGGCCAATTTTTTCCTTCTCCTGAGTGTAGGAAGGCGAGGGTGTGAGGATAGAGTCCAGGGTGGCTACAGGAACTTTTAGTTGCTGGTAAAGATGCCACCACTTGAACTAGGTCTCATAATTTCTCTTGTCACATAGTCAGTCAACCTTTTTTACTACTACTTTTTCCCTTTTTTATTTATTTATTTTTAATGAATGTACTTTTAGGATAACCTTAACCTCTGATTTAGACAGAGGTTAGTCACTTTAAAGATTACCTGATGTTTGTCCAGTAAGATTGTAAGATGTCCCAAGGAGAGCCATTGGGGTCTTGGGCCCCATCAATCCTCAGTTTCAAAGGACAGCATGGACTTTAGAAGTCCTGAGCCCCCTTCAGAGGTCAGTGCATTCTGTCTCTAGTGATCAGCTCCACACTGGGGACAAGGCCCCAGTGCAAGGACATGAAGATAGTAGTTATGGGCATTGTTTAGTGCCTGGGCTGCCCGCATTGGAAACAGTTTCTTTCAAAGCAGAGGCTTTAGTGCCTGGGCTGCCCGCATTGGAAACAGAGTTTCTTTCAAAGCAGAGTTTCTTTCTTTCTGCTCTGGCCTGTTTCTAAATCCTTCCCTCAAAGAAGTTCCCAACCTTCAGGATCACCACAAGTGACTACTGGGTGCTGAGAGTTAAATCAAGGATTAAGGTGCCTTGCCAATTTGTTATAATATTTTTCTGAGTTATCCGAGAAGGTTTTTGTTGTTGTTGTTTTGGGGTTTTTTTTTGTATCTGTTCTGAATTGTCAGAGTTCCTAAACTGAGAAATGATACTAAATTCCAATAGATCCTTCAAGGAGGGGCTGAGTACTGCCAAGAGGGCAGAGCCCAGTTTACAGGTTTTATGAGGCATCTGCCCTATTGACTATTCAAAAACCCTGGCTGGAGAATGCAGTCTTAATCTAAATTTTTGTTTTTCTAGCTAGACCTCTTGATCATCTAACTAAAGGGAGAATCCAGTGGAGGAGAGGCCTAACTAAACAGAAATAAGGAGTACAAGAAGGCAGGGGTTGGGGGAGAAGACAGCCAGGAGCTCTAGCCTTAGCTTGTCTCACCCCATTCCCTGGAGCTTTTACCCTATTAAGTTCTAAGACAGAAGATTTTTAGCTTGTGAAAATAAAATTACATATATCCACATATACTGGTAGATTATGAACATGTACAAACAATAGCTACAAAATTTGTTTAACAACCTTTTCAATGCAAAACAGAACAATCTTACTAACAGACCCTCCCAATATTTTATAAAATTTAAAGACCAACAATAGGAATAACTACACCATGTTAACTTAATAACAAGAATTATTTTATTATTATTATTATTTTATTTTTTGGAGAGGATTTTGTTATAGGGCACGTGCGCTTGACAGAAAGACAGAGAGAGACAGAGAAACAGAAAGTGAGAAATCTCCCCCCAGGGGGGATGGCCATGCTGCACTTACTTCTCCTCCATTCTCCTCTCGGGATTTTGGGCACGCACGTACACGTGTCTGGTATGAGTTGAAGGCACCGGGTCCAAGACTCAAACCGCTGTCAACTACATGGGAGTCCAGCGACATAGCCATTTTGCCAACTGCTGATTCCTTAATAACAAGAATTATAAGGAGGACTCAGAGAGAACCAGGCAGCAAGGCTACCTTGAGTCCATATTAACATTGGATTTATATTTCTTTATGTCAATTCTTGATTTTTTTTTTATTTACATGCACTACATTGGCTACTTAGCATGCAAGCTTGTCAAATATTTTCCTGTTTTTGCTTAATTTTGGCTTAACAGTTTAGAAAAACCATAACTTTTTAGCTTTGGTAAAAAGCTGACCGCTGGTGTAAATTTTACCTTCTGGCCTTATGAGGTCTCCACAGAACTGCAGATTACTACCCACTCAGACTCTAGCCGGAGCCATGGAACCATGAACACTGTCATGCAGTCACTTACTCACCAGTCATGCAAGAGGCTATAACATTCCCTCCTGCCAATTATAGAATTAAGAAAAGAAGGAAACCAAAAAGATTGACCTTTTAAGGATGAAAATCTAAGAAAGTCCCTTGATAAACAAGGTCAGCAATCCATTGATCAATATTTTCAACTGAGGAAGAAGGGCGATAGAACCATGTAACATCCTCCGAGAGAATGTAAAGAAAATAACTGAAGTGACGGTAAAAGCAAAAGAAGCTCATGCAAAAAGATCCTGAATATCCAGGGACTCAAACCGTGTCAGGGACTCAAACCCTGATTTACCTCAAACCATCTAAGGGCTAGCATGACTCAAACCCCTGACAATTATCTAGCCCCCAGATTCCAGCACGTCTGGTGGAATTTAAGTACGGGCTCTATAACCGTGTCCTATCAGCCCTGAATCCAGTCTTAGGGGGCACTCGAACCCCAAGTCCAGCAGGTCAGATTTCAGGGGGTTTTCTTTTGCCAACCCCATACTCACCAGTTTGTTTCCCGAAGAACAGGACAGGAACACCGAAAGAAATGCCTCCAGAGGACTTATACTAGAACTCCACAATTTTTGGAGGAGTAGTCAGTATCTCTCGTCCAGCTGTCAACAATCCCAAAAGGTAATTCTGGGGTCCTGGGAAATCCCAGGTGGTGCACCTCCCCTAGAGCAGGTAGTTGGCAGTCAACTCAAGTGAGGATACTCTCTCTGAGATGCTTCACTCAAGTACTGCATAAGTACTGATCTTGCTGGGACCTCCAAATGTTATAGTCTAATCAGTAAAAACTAAGAGAACATCCAGACATAGCCAAATTTATTGGAATTTTATTGATTAAGCTGGCAGCATATGAGGGTACTCATGTCTCTCAAAACCCTGCAGCCCCAAGTGAAAGAAGAGAAAAAATCATAATATAATTGATAAGCAAGGTCAACCATCCGCTCCTTGATATCTTCAACTGAGAAAGAAGGAGGGATAGAACCAAATAACATCCTCCAGGAGAACACAGAGAAAATAATTGAAGCGACACTAAAAGCAAAAGAAACTCATGCAAAAGGATCCTGAATACCTAGGGACTGAAACCCTGTCAGGGTCTCAAAATCTGATTTGAGATTTGTAAGTCAATTATATAGGCAAAGATCATGATCAATTCTGGGTTGACTGTAATCAATTCTATGGTGATTACAAAGGAAACTGAGGAGGGGGCGAAGGGGAAAGGAAGTGGGGTTCTCAGGTGAAAGCAATTACAGGAGCTGAATCAGGCAGGTTAATCATTTCTACAGGCACTCTCCAGACCTTTGTTTAATGGCCCCCATGGCTCTGGGTGGGGGCCTGGTGATTGGTAGTTACATTGCTAAGGAACAGCTAAACAAAAAGGTTTTGGGCTAGTTAGCAAAGACAGTTAAGACTATTACTTGCTCTATTTACCCTGGGAAAAAAGGAGGAAGTAAGTATAATGCAAAGTTCAAAGATGGAGGTGCTTCTGCTTCACATCATCTTCAACATTTAACATCATGTCGTGCACATTTCTTTTTCAGATAGTTTAGAATCACTGTATCAGGCAGTCACTGTTACGTAGTTCCACTCTCTTCCTCAATCTCCACTCAGCTTTTTATAGTTTTTCAAACATCATTTTCTCTCCAGTAGTTTACATTTATCTAGTTTTACTACGTGCAGACCTAGTTTTGGTCTGATGGCTCATGGCGTAGTAAGCCAATTTCCGAGACAATGAGAATTTGCTTAGAAGACTTTATTATGAGAGATATCTACTGGGAAGTGCTGGAGACCAGGACTCTCAACGTACTGTTTCAAGGACTGAGAGGCAAGCCGGATTTTTAAACATAAGTCAAGAATGTGACAGCATGGGGGCCTGTGGATATAAATCCAGGGGCTTTCCAGAACAGTTTTTATGATGTCACCTTTGGTGGATGGTGCTGTTTCCTTGGTGCCAGGCCATCTCAGGGAGGTTCCAGAATGATAAGTTATCATGAGGCCTGTGTGGGGTGAAGAACTCAAGACAAAGAATTTCTTAGGGCATCTGAATCTCTGAGATATTTATATGCTACTTGTGACTGAGTTTCTTGTCAGATAATGATTCTCTCTAATAAAAGAAACCAGATGACACAAATAAACACTTGCCTTTAAGAACATTTAAAACCATAGAAATAGGGAACCAGCAGTTAGCTTAATGGCTATGTCGCTGGACTCCCACGTAGTCGACTGCAGTTCGCGTCCTGGACCCGGTGGCTTAAAACTCACACCAGGCGTGTGTGCGCGCGTGCCCAAGATCCCGAGAGGAGAATGGAGGAGAAGCGATTGTGGCGTGGCCATCCCCCCTGGGGGGTGATTTCTCGCTTTCTGTCTCTATGTATCTCTCTGTCTATCAGGCGAGCGCATGTGCCCTATAGCGAAAACTTCTCCAAAAAGAAAAATAAAAAAAAACATAGAAATAGCAGCTGGTGAGAAGAAAAGAAGGAATGGTTAGGAGGGGTTCAGGTGAGCCAATTAGTGGAATATATACAACTACATTATTAGTCTATTTTAAGAATGTAATACAGGGCCAGTGGGTGGTGTAGTAAAGATGCTGGACTCCCACACAGCCAACTGTGGATTGAGTCCCAGACTCAGCAGCTTGAAAATCATGCCAGGTGCATGTGCATGTGTGCCCAAAACCTCAAGATGAGAATGGAAGGGAAAGGATTGTGATGTGGCCAACCTTCCTGGGGGGTGATTTCTCACTTTCTCTCTCTCTCTGTTTCTGGTGAGTGCACACACTCTATAGCAAAAATCTGTCAAAAAATAATAAAGTAATGTAATACAACTAATTTGCATTAGTAACATCTAGTGCAATAGGAGGATTTGTGATATCTAGGGCAGGTTTGGAATATGGGACAATATGGTCCATGATGCAATGTTATAGTGAGGACATTAGACAAACATAGAGTGGAAAAATATTTTCGAGTAAGGCAGAGGAGAATGGGAGAGGTTGGTTTCCCAGAATATGAGTTCCAATAAGAACATTCAAAGGAACATAACAAAGAAAATAAAAATATTTTGAATTTTTGTGTAGTGCTAGTCCTGTCTCAGTTACCTGAATACATTTATATCTGCATCCATACTTAACTTTGTCTTCAATATTAAGAAAGGAAGGAGAAGAAGAAATGGTTGGAGGAAAGAGTTAAGCACTTCAGTAAGCTGAAGAATTAGGGTGCACTTTTAAAAAAATACATTTAATTGCTATACATCTTTATAACATAGGAAATGGTTTTTCACAGGATTAATAGTGTTTATTAGTCCAGTCAAAGATATCACCATATATGTTTTCATCACCAGATAAGTTTTCATTTTTGTGTCTGTTAAACGTTTTTCCCCCTTGATTCCTTCCCTTCGACCACCTATTACCCACCATCTTCTATCATGTCTCTGGTACCTACAGTTGCCCTTCCTGCTTTTATACCTTCTAATCTTCTTTTCTTTCTTTTTTTTTTTTTTTTTTCTTTGAGAGGTTTTTGCTATAGGGAGCGTGTGCTCGCCAGAAAGACAGAGAGAATCAGAGAGAGAGAAAGCAAGAAATCACCACCACCACCACCACCATCACCACCCACCCACCCCCGCCACCCTGTGGGGTTGGCCACGCCGCAATCCCTTCTCCTCCATTCTTCTCTCGGGATCTTGGGCATGCACACAAATGCACCCAGTGTGAGTTTAAGTCACCGGGTCTAGGACTCAGATTGCTGTCAACTACATGGAAGTCCAACAACATAACCATTACATCAACTGCTGGTCCTCCAATCTTATTTTCTAAAGTTTCCAGGTCTTCTAAAATTCAACTGTTAGTCTATAAAATAGTTGGGTATTTGGGGTGGGAGGCAAAAAAGGGTCTTGAATTAGTTCCTAATCTATATCTCTTCTCTTTGGGGGAGTCAATATAGTTCAAGTTAATAGTCAGGTTTTAGAATGTGGTAGATTTTGCTTTGGATTTTGGTTCTTTCTTAAGCTTGAGCTATCACATATTAAAATGGACAATAACAAAAACATTTTTATCAAGTCATAGTGATTACTGAGACAACCCATAGACATTATTTCTTACAGTTCTTTGAATGTGATAATGCTCACTAAATGTTTCATGTCATTGTTTATTGTTATCATCTGTTATGGCTCTTAGAGGAATTTAGATGAGGTGATCAGGACAACAGTTTTAAAATGAATGCAAATGGACTCTGGAAGAAATCTACTATGAATTAGATAATATCCAAAACAACTCAAGGATTAAAAAAATAAATCAGCAAGTTTCTAATCTCCTCTGAGATATCTAGCCAAACAATGGAGAGCAGAGAGTGAGAACAAATCTTGGGCACCTCTGTTTACCCAATAGCCCAAGGAAGTAAAATCACACATAAGAACTTCAGGACCAGATGGTGTTACAGCAATAAAATGCAACACTCTGCAAGGCAGATCCACATGAGAAGGTTACCTGTTCATCTGAAGATCTCCCTGAATATTTTAGTACATGTGCACCCATAATCCCAGGCGGCTGAAGCTGGGGTAGATTATAGCATCATAACTCTGCCGAAGATGTACAAGTGTGCTCTCTTTCTGTCTCTCTGTCTCTCTATCACTCAAGGAATAAATGACCAAATGTTAAAAAAATATATAAATAAAGACTCTAACAACGCTATAATTCCATTCGTACCCTTTTGCTATTGTTTAATAATTTACTTTTATATGAGCTATAATGCTACGGCAACTATATTTGAATTAGTCAATTCTTTTCAAAGAATTTAAATTTAAAAAAGAAAAATTTTAATTTTAATTTAAAAATTTTTTTCTTTTTCTTTTTTTTTGGAGAGGTTTTTGCTATAGGGCGCATGTGCTCGCCAGCCAGACAAAAAGAGACAGAGAGATAGAAAGCGAGAAATCACCCCCGAGAGGGGATGGCCACGCTGCAATCCCCTCCCCCCCATTCTCCTCTAGGGATCTTGGGCATGCACGTACACGCGCCTGGCGTGAGCTTAAGCCACCAGGTCCGAGACTTGAACCACGGTCGACTATGTGGGAGTCCAGCGACATAGTCATTATGCTAACTGCTGGTCCCAATTTTAATTAAAAATTTTTATTTTAATTCTATTTCATGTTTTTGGTGTTCTCCCTTTCTAACTGTAGTTCCAACAATTCTATTGAGTTGCATTTCCTTTTGGCTTACAATCTTTCTTCCTTCCAGAGCAAGTCTATTGTATTTATGTGAAAAATTGGTTCCCAGTTTAAAATTATATTTTATAAGATATAAAATGGTAGTTTTAGTTACTTTTCTTTTAATATTGTAAAAATATCTTTTAATTTTCTTGTAGACCTTATTATCTATCTTCTGAAAGTCAGCCGTTATTATTCCCATATGTAGTGCCTCTGCCCCCCACTCCCGGTTCTTTTTTTGTTTTGTTTTGTTTTTTGTTTTTTTTGTTTTTGTTTTTGTTTTTTTGGTTTTTTTGAGAGGTTTTCACTATAGGGTGCGTGCGCTCACCAGACAGACAGAGGAAAGCAAGAAATCACCCCCCCCAGAGGGTATGGCCACGCTGCAATCCCTTCTCCTCCATTCTCCTCTCGGGATCTTGGGCACGCATGCACACGCGCCCGGCGTGAGTTTAAGCCACCGGGTCCAGGACTTGAACCGTGGTCAACTACGTGGGAGTCCAGCAACATAGCCATTATGCTAACTGCTGGTCCCCCAGTTGCTTTTAAGATAGAAAATATAATTGTTTTTTTATAGTTTAATTATGTGTTTTTTCCTGCTTCACTGAGCTTATTCTAAAAGGACAAGATTCTAAATATAAGTTCCCAAATAGGTCATTTTCTTTACTGATGGTTATGAAAAGAGTCCTGATTCTAAACATCAGAGTTGAACACCAGCTGATCCTTGCTCCTGCTGCAGGTAGTTGTGAAATGGGAAGGGGGAAGGAAAGGAGTACAGCCTGTACAGACTCACTCACCTCACAACTCTCGGCCTGCCAGTGTCACAGTTGAGCGCTGCTGAGTAATGTTGGGACCTTGTGAGCAGAAAACCGATCAACCTGTGGAACAAAGTCTCAGAATACCTACTACCAATCTGTAGAAATTATTGAGCTACCTCCCTGAACATGAGACTGGGAGGGAAGGACTGGATTTCATACCCAGCTGACAGCAGGTGGCATAACTTGGCTCATTTGTTCTATTAAGAACTTCAGCTCAGCAGTTTCTGGAGAAAACAGAGCAAAACACACCCTTCCAGAGCACCATTCTTGTAGGGTGCATTTCATTTCCTGGAATAGTCTACTGCCTCTTGTCTTTTCCTAAGGACCTCTGCAGAGACTGCATGAGAAGATAGCTTTGCAGGTAAGAACAAAGGAGAGTTGCTCTGAGACCTTTCCTCTGCTGTTGCATCTCCACTGAAGTATAATGAATCAAAATGATCATGCTGGATATCGGTAAGAATTTCTGGGGCCACCAGGTGGCTTGGCAGTTGGGGTACTGGACTCCCACATGGCCTACCACAGTTTGAGTCCCAGACCTAGTGGCTTGCTTTCTTGCTTTCGCTTTCTCACTCTCTCATAAAGTTAAATAAATAAATAATTTTTTAAAATAAGAATTTCCATGCTCATTTATGCTGAGAATTATGTCAGAGAAAAATGAAGCCCTTCTATTAAGTGGGTGAAGGACAATGGAATAGCCCCTGGAAAGGAGTATGTTCATTCAAGTGGCATTTAATTCACACAACATGTATTCGTCCATACAGTGGTGAGCCCTTAACTCCTGGCGACATTGTTCTAAGACTCTTGGAGAGTGAAACCATATATAAAGGGAGACTACGAGGCAAACATTATCTTATGTAATCTTCTGGTATCATTCTGAGATAGTCAGCTTTTTCTTTTAGATAAATGATTTCCAGAGAAATTAAGTTCCCTGCTGCTTAAAGTTACAAAAGGTGTAGGTAGGCTCTAGTACAGGGAATGTTGTGTTAAATTAAGTCAATAAAAAATAAATGTAATTTTAGAAGTCTTATTTGTAATGCTACTATATTATTGTTTGGTGCTTCCTTCTAAATTTTTAATCTTTATCTATGTGAAATATATAAATGGGCACACAAAGTTACATATCCAATTAAAATTTATGTATTATCTTTTTCTATGTTTTTGACTTTCATTTACTACTCTTCTATATATCAATGTAACATATAGCTTCCATTTTAGTGGGTTTTGGTGTAGTAAAATAATGATAGATCATTGTTTATGCAAATTATCTTTATAGAGAGACACTGAGATTATGTATGGTACTTATCCATAAGTTAATATTACTTTACAAAAATTTTAACGGAACATTTTTATTCAACGGACTTGGTTTTTTAGATGTATTCCAAATACTGGAATGGCTGTGTCAAAGGTTTCAAAGTGCTTCTATAAGACTTTGCCCATTGTCAATGCTGGCAACCCACCAAAGTACACCAGGTCCCTTGAATCAACTACATTAAAATAAAAAAAAAAATTAAAAAGTAACCCAGGGTGAGCAAGTTGCATGGTAGTTAAGACACTGGATGCCTATGTGGCCAACCGTGGTTTCAGTCCTGGAACCTGTGGCTTGAAAATCATGTCAAATGCATGTGTATACCTGCCGAAATCCCAAAAGGAGAATGGAGGAAAAGAGATTGTGGTGTGGTCATCTCTTCTAGGGAATAATTTCTCACTTTTCCATTCTCTCTCTCTGTGTCTCTCTCCAGCAAGTGCACACACCCTACAGCAAATTGTCTTAAAAAAATAATTGTCTATAAAAATAAAATAACTTTATTTATTCATTTATTCATGATCCTCTTTTTCTAGTCTTGTAGTCCACCAAGATCCAGGGCACCTGCTCAGACACCCACTCATATACCCCAGCATACTTCTAGGCAGACTAGACCGGCGACATGAACCACAGTCAGCATGTGGCTTCTAACTCCTCAGTCTCGTATGACACTGATTATACTACAGAGGCAGGGCCTAGTCAGCTGCATTTGTATTTGTGTTTGTAATGTGTCCGTGAACATAGATTCCCAGTAACTAATCTCTACTTTGCTTCTTGTTTTCATGTAGTCTTCTGAGATGACTCTGGCAAAAATGTCATATTAGCCTTCAGAAATGGAACGCTTCTGTCTTGAGACTTTCTGAGACTTGACATAGATGCTTCTGTTTTGGTCTGGGGTTTTTTTTACAAAGGAACATCTAATACAAATTACAATGTGCATTCTATAGTTTGCCTTCATAGGTACTTTTCCTTGTCAATTTTGGCTGCTATAGCAGCCAAATACCATAAAGTGAGTGACTTGCAAACAATGGTAATTTACTTCTGACAGCTTTGGAGGCTGCAAAGTCTATGATCAAGGTGCTGGCAGACTTGCTGTCCGGTGGAGGCCTGTTTCGTGATTCGGAATGCCCACCACTTATGCTCACAGTGTGGAAGGTGTGCCCTCATAACCTAATTCACAAAGGCTTTAGCTCTTAGTACTGTCACCATGGGAGTGAGGATTTTAACGTATGAATTCTAGGGAGACAAAAATCTTCAGACTACAGTTTATTCGTTGATGAATGAATGAATCCTTATACTTGATAAGTGGAAGGACTAAATACATAGTGATGTTAATATAAATACTGCATACATTCAATGATTAGCAAGACATTGATTGACTCCTTAATATATGTAATACAGTGTGATGAACATTGAAAATAAAAGGATAAATGATTTGAGGTCCTGTAAGAGAAATTCACAATCTAGAAGACCAACTGTATCTCACTGTAACAAGTCTGTGATTTAAATATGCACATAATCCCAGGGGACTCCAGAAAAGAGAGTGAGTTAATCTGTTTAGATTGAAAGACTACAGAGGAGAAAACTGACATGTCACAGAACATTGGCAAAGTAGTTGAAAACTGGATTTTGGAAGCAGTGTACAAGTAGGGCATGAATAGAATGAAGATAAGCCAGAGGTGCTAAAGCAGATACTGGGTTGAAAATATAATAATCTTCTGTGGTTTTGCTTAGAAGGGACAACAGATGACACTAAAAGACAAGACTTTGATGGTTCAAGAAAAATACCGAACCCAATGAATCCTGTATGGTCCAGCTACTTCCCTCACCAGCTGCAGGAGGGATAGAACAACCGTTCCAGTGTTTCTGATCAAGATGCTCCTCTTCTTAATCTATTAAAGGAATTACAGATTAACTGGAGGGCCTATGGGTGTCCCCATATGACTGACAAAGAACATGGGCAAAAAGAAACATGCATGGAAAAATCAAGACATTCATTAGTCCAAGCATTTCTCAATGCAAGGTTGAATAGCATAGTGAGATCTTTGGTATCTAGAGCCCAAAAAAAAGACAAAATCAAGGAAGGATACCAGTACTAAATCTTCCAGTCATATTTTGTTTATCCCAGTTGACCAGTGTTCTCAAAGGGTTAAATTACAGAAGGTAATTTAATATTGAATATTGTGACTATAGAACTAAGAAGGCAATGCAAACAGAGGAGCCAGCTGGAGTTAGTTCTCTAATATTGATAAGCTAATTCATGGACACGAATCATTTAAACTAGTGATTAGGAAAGTAGAAAGTAGCAGAGAGGTGAATGTGTTTGGAAAACAGTGACTTTCTGTTGGTATAGGATTTTGTAAATATCACGTTTGAGTGGAATCACCATTTGAAACTAACGAGAAGGCCTCCTTTCTTCATAGCTTCTAACACAAAAACTTAACCAGTGCGTCTTAGAAGCATGCCAACTATTCTCTAAAACTATTCTTGGTTCAATGACCATTTCTAGTGCATCCTCCTTTAAAACCCTATAAGCCTCCATTTATTAAATATTATCTCACTCTTGTGAAATCTCATAAAGCTTAGACAGAACTTGATAGGTTCATTTGCCATGGCAAATTACAGTAGGCCTTTGCCTACTATATTTGGTTGGCATGTTATGATCTAATACTTTGGATAATTCCAATTTGACACAGCAAGTCAAAATGTGGAATTACTGTTTTTAGTTTCTTTTGGGGGGGGTGGGAGAGATTTTTGCTATATGGCATGTGTGCTCACCTGAAAGTCAGAGACAGAGAGACAAAGGAAGAAATCACCCCCCAGCGGGGATGGCCACACTGCAATCCCTTCTACTCCATTTTCCTCTAGGGATCTTGGGCATGCATGCACACGCACCTGGCGTGAATTTAAGCTACTGGGTCCATG
>NW_006159688.1:0-5257 GCF_000334495.1 Tupaia belangeri chinensis | reverse complement strand
CCTCATAACCTAATTCACAAAGGCTTTAGCTCTTAGTACTGTCACCATGGGAGTGAGGATTTTAACGTATGAATTCTAGGGAGACAAAAATCTTCAGACTACAGTTTATTCGTTGATGAATGAATGAATCCTTATACTTGATAAGTGGAAGGACTAAATACATAGTGATGTTAATATAAATACTGCATACATTCAATGATTAGCAAGACATTGATTGACTCCTTAATATATGTAATACAGTGTGATGAACATTGAAAATAAAAGGATAAATGATTTGAGGTCCTGTAAGAGAAATTCACAATCTAGAAGACCAACTGTATCTCACTGTAACAAGTCTGTGATTTAAATATGCACATAATCCCAGGGGACTCCAGAAAAGAGAGTGAGTTAATCTGTTTAGATTGAAAGACTACAGAGGAGAAAACTGACATGTCACAGAACATTGGCAAAGTAGTTGAAAACTGGATTTTGGAAGCAGTGTACAAGTAGGGCATGAATAGAATGAAGATAAGCCAGAGGTGCTAAAGCAGATACTGGGTTGAAAATATAATAATCTTCTGTGGTTTTGCTTAGAAGGGACAACAGATGACACTAAAAGACAAGACTTTGATGGTTCAAGAAAAATACCGAACCCAATGAATCCTGTATGGTCCAGCTACTTCCCTCACCAGCTGCAGGAGGGATAGAACAACCGTTCCAGTGTTTCTGATCAAGATGCTCCTCTTCTTAATCTATTAAAGGAATTACAGATTAACTGGAGGGCCTATGGGTGTCCCCATATGACTGACAAAGAACATGGGCAAAAAGAAACATGCATGGAAAAATCAAGACATTCATTAGTCCAAGCATTTCTCAATGCAAGGTTGAATAGCATAGTGAGATCTTTGGTATCTAGAGCCCAAAAAAAAGACAAAATCAAGGAAGGATACCAGTACTAAATCTTCCAGTCATATTTTGTTTATCCCAGTTGACCAGTGTTCTCGAAGGGTTAAATTACAGAAGGTAAGGCCTTGAATATTGTGACTATAGAACTAAGAAGGCAATGCAAACAGAGGAGCCAGCTGGAGTTAGTTCTCTAATATTGATAAGCTAATTCATGGACACGAATCATTTAAACTAGTGATTAGGAAAGTAGGAAGTAGCAAAGAGGTGAATGTGTATGGAAAACAGTGACTTTCTGTTGGTATAGGATTTTGTAAATATCACGTTTGAGTGGAATCACCATTTGAAACTAACGAGAAGGCCTCCTTTCTTCATAGCTTCTAACACAAAAACTTAACCAGTGCGTCTTAGAAGCATGCCAACTATTCTCTAAAACTATTCTTGGTTCAATGACCATTTCTAGTGCATCCTCCTTTAAAACCCTATTAGCCTCCATTTATTAAATATTATCTCAGTCTTGTGAAATCTCATAAAGCTTAGGCAGAACTTGATAGGTTCATTTGCCATGGCAAATTACAGTAGGCCTTTGCCTACTATATTTGGTTGGCATGTTATGATCTAATACTTTGGATAATTCCAATTTGACACAGCAAGTCAAAATGTGGAATTACTGTTTTTAGTTTCTTTTGGGGGGGGTGGGAGAGATTTTTGCTATATGGCATGTGTGCTCACCTGAAAGTCAGAGACAGAGAGACAAAGGAAGAAATCACCCCCCAGCGGGGATGGCCACACTGCAATCCCTTCTACTCCATTTTCCTCTAGGGATCTTGGGCATGCATGCCGCCGCCCCTGGCGTGAATTTAAGCTACTGGGTCCATGACTTGAACTGTGGTCAACTACATGGCAGTCCAGCAACATAGCCATTATGCCAACTGCTGGTCCCTGTTTCTTAATTTCTTAAATATGTGTATACACTATACATATCGGACCCTTAAGTTTAGAAATGGGAAAAAGTTCAGGACCAGCAGATGGTATAGGAGTTATGTTGCTGGATTCCTACATGTCCAAGTGCAGTTTGAGTCCCAGACATGGTAGCTTGAAATTAATGCCAGGCACATGTGCATGTATGCCCAAGATCCCAGGAGGAGAATGAAGAAGAAGGGATTGCAGCATGGCCATTCCCTCTGGCAGGTGATTTATCACGTTCCCTTTCAGTGTCTCTGTTTCTCTGTCTCTCTCTTTTCAGCAAGTTCATGCACCCTACTACTTTTGTAGAGTGCACCTCTACAAAAAAGAAAGAAGAAAGAGAGAAAGAAAGAGAGAAAGAAAGAGAAAGAGAAAGAAAGAAAGAAAGAAAGAAAGAAAGAAAGAAAGAAAGAAAGAAAGAAAAAGAAAGAAAGAAAAACTCTGCCTTTTAAAAAAAGTGTAAAAAGGAAAAATTACAAAAAAAAAGGGAAGACAGAAGCAGGGAGAGACAGGAACCGAGTCACAGAGACAGAGATAGAAGGCTGGAGGTGTGGGAGGGGAGATCCCTACCGCTAGCTTGTTTGTTGGAGGCTGAATTATCAGTAGGAAATCTTCATTCCCTGAAAAATCTAGTTTGCTGGAGCCATGTGGAACCTTCTTCTCCATTGTTAATATATTTTAAGGTCAAGTTGTGAGTACCTCTGAATTTATTCTTTTCACACAATATTACCTTGGCGATATATGTTCTTTTATGATTCCAGACAAATTCTTTGATTGTCACTACCTTTTTAAAAAGAATTGTTTATTTATTTACTTATTATTATTTCACTTGAATTTTGTCAGAGAAAGATGTGTGTGTGTGTGTGTGTGTGTGTGTGTGTGTGTGTGTGAGAGAGAGAGAGAGAGAGAGAGAGAGAGAGAGAGAGAAAGCTGCCAGGTCCAGGATTTGAACCACAGTCAACCATGTGGGAATTCCAGTGCCTTAACCACCACACCACCTGCTGGTCCTAATTGTTGCTACTTTTGTGAATAATGTCTCTGGAAGTTTCATAGGGATTGCATTAAATTTGTAAATTAATTTGGGTAGTATTAACATTTTAATTATATTGAAGCAATCCAATAACAAGAAATGTCTTTCCATTTTTTGGTATCTTTTTCGATTTCTTTCTTCAATTTTTCGTAGTTCTCATTGTAGATATCTTTCACTTCTTTGTTTAGATTTCTTTCTGGGCATTTTATTTATTTTTGCAACTACTATAAATGAGATGGCTCTCTTCAGTTCTGCATCAGTCTGTTCATTGTTAGTGTATAAAAAAAATCTATAGATTTTTATGTATTGATTTTATATCCTGCAACTTAATTCACTGCTCACTTCTAGGAATTTCCTCATGGATTCTTTAGTATTCTCTATGTATATAATCATGTCATCTGCAAATAGTGACAATTAAACCTCTTACTTACCTATTTAAATGCCTTTATTTTTCCTTCTTCATCTGATTGCACTGATTAGGACTTCCAAAGCTATGTTGAAAGAGAGTAGAGAAAGTGGACAACTTGTCTGGTTCCAGTTTTTAGTAAGAAAGCTTTCAGTTTTTCATGTTCATGACTATGAGTTTATGATATTTGGCTGTTACTGTGTTAAGAAATTTATTTTTTTAGAGAGACATTTTTGCTATAAGATGTGTGTGCGCGGGACCAGCAGTTAGCGTAATGGCTATGTCACTGGACTCTCATGTAGTCAACTGCAGTTCGCGTCCTGGACCCAGTGGCTTAAAACTCACACCAGGCGCATGTGCATGTGTGCCCAAGATCCCGAGAGGAGAATGGAGGAGAAAGGGATTGCAGCGTGGCTATCCCCCCTGGGGGTGATTTCTCGCTTTCTGTCTCTCTTGTCTCTCTCTGTCTTTCTGGCGAGTGCACTTGTCTCTCTCTGTCTTTCTGGCGAGTACACTTGTCTCTCTCTGTCTTTCTGGCGAGCGCACGCGCCCTATAGCAAAAACCTCTCAAAAAAAAAAAAAAAAGATGTGTGTGCTCACTGAAGAGACAGAGAGAAACAGACAAAAAGGGGAGAAATCACTCTCCAAAGGGATGGCCACACCACAATCTTCTACTGCATTCTCCTCTCAAGATTTTGGGCATGCACGCACATGCACCTGGCATGAGTTTTAAGCCACCAGGTCCAGGACTCGAACCATAGTCGACTACGTGGGAGTCCAGCAACATAACCATTAGGCCATAGGCTGGTCCCAAAAAAATGTACTTTTTATACCTACCCCTTTTATTCATGTATTTCATTTTTTATTCTTTTATTCTTTTTTTTTAGAGAAAGAGATTGTTGCTATAGGGTATGTGCACTCGCTGAAGAGACAGAGAGATACAGAGAGACAGAAAGTGAGAAATCACTCCCCAGGGGGGACGGCCACACCACAATCCCTTCTCCTCCAATCTCCTCTTGGGGTTTTAGACACACAAGCACACGTGCCCCACATGATTTTAAGCCACAGGGTCTGGGACTTGAATCATAGTCAACTACATGGGAGTCCAGTGATGTAACCACTATACCATCTACTGGTTTCTTGTTAAGCATTTTAATCATAAAAGAATGTCATATTTTATCAAATGCTTTTTCTGCATCAATTGACGTAATCATGTTTTTTTTTTTAAATCTTCTGTTAATGTGATGGATGTATTACATTTAATTTTTGCATATGTTGAACCATTTTTGTTTCTCTAGGATAAAACCTGCCTCATCAGGGTGTATAATCTTTCTAATGTGTTGTTGGATTTGGTTTGCTAGTATGTTATTTAGAATTTTACTTATATATTCATAAAGGGTGTTGGTCTGTAATTTTCTTTATTTTGGTGGGGAGAGGATGAGTCCTTGTCTACTTTTGGAAGACAAGGAAATAGTGGCTTCATAAAATGAATTCAAGAAGATTCCTTCCTTTTGTGTCTTTGAGAATAGTTTGAGGAAAATTGATGTTAATTCTTCTTTAAAAGTTTTGTACAATTCAGTACTGAAGCCATTGGGGTCTGGGCTTTTCCTTGATGAGGAACTATTATTAATTCAATTTCTTTGCTCGTTATTGGTCTGTTCAGACACTATTTCTACTTGGTTCAGTCTAGGTGTATTGTATGTGTCCAGAAATATTTCCATCTTTTCTAGGTTTTCCAGCTTGTTGGAATATACTTTTTCATACTATTTCCTAATGACATTTGTATTTCTGCGATATCTGTTGTAATAGCAGCTTTTTCATTTTTTAATTTATCTTGTTCATTTCTCTGTTTTTCTTAGTCTAGATAATGGTTTGTTGATTTAGTTTGTCCTCTCAAAAAAAAAAATAAAAAAAGAACAGCTTTTTATTTCATTGTATTTTTTATTGTTCTTTTATTCTCTATTTCATTTATT
>NW_006159687.1:4022760-4025870 GCF_000334495.1 Tupaia belangeri chinensis | reverse complement strand
TCTGTGGATGGGCAACCTCCTAAGGTGGGGAAAGTCAGGGAGTGCCCGGCACTGCGCCTGGCTCCCTCCTCCTTCCCTCCTTGATCTCCTCCTCCATTTCTCATGGGTACATTTAAAGGCAAACCAGGCTGGGCACAGCACGGCTGGGCACCAGGCTCATTGTGGCCTTCCCAGGTGCTCCTGACCTGCCAGACGGAACGCCAGCCTGACCGGTCGGGAAGGTTGCCTCGTGTCTGCCCTCTAGGCCTGGGTGACAGCCAGGGTGGTCTTGGGCTGGGAGGCTGGGAGGGGCTCACGGCCCGCCCCCACCCCACCCCGGCCCAGGCATCATCTGCAGCAACGGGCACACATGGAGGCAGCAGAGACGCTTTTGCCTGGCCACGCTCCGCAGGCTGGGCGTCGGCAGGCCTGCGCTGGAGGCCCAGCTGCAGCAAGAGGCGGCAGAGCTGGCTGAGGCCTTCCGCCAGGAGCAGGGTAAGGCGGGTGAGGGCAGGCGAGGGCAGGCCTGAGCCATCCCTGCCGCCCATGTGCGGGCATGTCCCGCAGAGGAGGCTGAGCCTCTCTGCACCTGTGGATGGTTGTCCCCGAGGCCTGGGAACATTACCAGCAGTTTTGAGCAACATCAAGTGGGTGGGCAGAGGCCCAGGGATGCCCTGGTGACTGGGAAGCCACAGGCCTGCACTGTAGCTGGGAAGTGCTCTCCACCTGCACCCGAGCTGTCTACACGGCCAATCCTTTACACATGCTGTTGCCCCTGCTGCAGTGCCCTGGCCTGCACCCCTTCCTCCACGCTTGAACCCACCACTCCCATCAGATGTGGCAGAGCCCCCGCCAAAGCCCCCCGAAATGTCCTCAGAATCCCTCAGCCACCCCCACCCCCGTGCTGCCAGCTGCCTGCACACTGTGAGCAGGTAGCTGAGCATGTGCTCAGGGTGTGGACGCGTGAGCGTACAGTAAGCATGTGCCCAGGGCGTGGACGCGTGAGCAGGTAGCTGAGCGGCCCAGTGTAAGATGGGAGGAGCACTCGGTGGGCCGCTTACTTGTCCCCCTCACCTGAGCCCTGCCCTCTGCTCTCAGGTGGACCCTTCGACCCTCAGGTGCCCGTTGTCAGGGCCACCACCAGAGTCATCGGGGCCCTGGTGTTTGGCCGCTCCTTCCTCCCAGAGGAACCCATCCTCCAGGAGCTGATTCAAGCCTTCGACTTCGGCCTGGCCTTTGTCAGCACTGTGTGGCGCCGGGTAACTGGCCTGTGGGGAGGCAGCCTGTGGGCCACTAGGGGCTGGGGGCCAGGGGACAGGCAGGGGCCTCGCCAGGGCCTGGCAGAGAGGTGGGAGTTGGGCAGGAGGGAGGCTGTGGGGCCTGAGCCTGGTTCCTCAGACGGCCTCTGCTCTGGAAGGTGATGAGCTCACAGCCCCAAACCTCCTTTGTGCGGCTCGGCTGGCTGCACAGACGGGAGTAAGAAGCAGGCTTCATCCTCAGAGACAGGTCTCTGGGCCTGCACTGTCCTGTCCGTGCCCTGAGCACAGTCACTGCTACCTCTGCTCTCGTGTCTGTCTAGATGATCTGGGGGGTCTCAGGTGAGAGGCAGCCCCGGATTGCCCAGGTTGGAGCCCCCAGTACAGCTCTCAGCAGCCCCGACTCCAGCGCTGGTGCCTGAGAAGGCCTGGATGGGGTCTCTCCCCAGCTGTACGACATGTTTCCCTGGGCCTTCCGCCACCTCCCGGGACCTCAGCAGGAGCTATTTAGGTACCAAGAGGCCGTGCGAGGCTTAATCCGCCAGGAGATCACGGCGCACCAGCTCAGAGGACCCGGAGCCCCAAAGGACTTCATCAGCTGCTACCTGGCTCAGATGGCTGAGGTGGGCCTGGGGTGGCGCGGAGGGAGCGAGGAGGCTCCGTTCCTGGGCTGTAGCTTTCTTCCATGCCGTGGTCTCAGTTCCTCATCTTAGACTCTGTCTGCAAGGCTTTGGGGCCCCCAGAAACTGGGCATGGTGGGGTTTTCCTCCCCATGTTGGTGGAGGCCAGGGCCAGCTTCTGCAGACTCAGGGAGGGTGGGAAGCAGAGGGCCTGGTTGATGTTGGGGTCAGAACCCCAGGGCAGGCAGCCCCCCTCCAAAAATCAATGCACCCTGGGGCTCGGGCCCTTCCGAGGGGTCAGGCTCCCAAGGACTTCTGGTCCTACAAGTCCTGGGGCAGGTTGCTCTGCCGGGGGGCATTTCAGAACCAGAGCTGCCCCCAACTTCCCTACCTGCCAGGCCACGGACGACCCTGTCTCCACTTTCAACGAGGATAACCTGATCCAGGTGGTGACAGACCTGTTCCTGGGAGGCACCGACACCACGGCCACCACTCTGCGCTGGGCACTCTTCTACATGGTCCAGCACGGGGCTATCCAGGGTGAGGGCCCGCGGGTGCACCTGGCACTGCTACGTCCTCCTGGGGCTTCTGGGGTGTGGGCACCAACCCCGCTACTGGGTTCTGGGGCCCCAGGGTGGGTCCTGCTCGCACCCATGTGGCTCAGCAAGTGCTCTTGGCTTTGAGTCCGACAGGAGGGCCTTTGGTTCCCACCATGCTTCTTGCTGTGCCACCTTGGACGTGTCATTTCACCTCCCAGACGGTGCCATTTCACTCACTCTGTAATGATTCAACACCTACCAGTGCCAGGCCCTGTGTTAATATCCACTTCAAGATCATAGTTGTAGAGGGGAAAGTGGCTGAGGTTCTCTTAGGGACAAGCTGGCCATGAGGTCGTTCACAATTCTGGCTCCAGTTTCCAGACCTTGAGCAAACTCTGTACTGCTGGAGCAGTTCCCTCCCGTAAGACGGGACACGGGGACATCTACCCCCCCGCGGGAATGCGGCTGGAGCCCCTCGTCCAGGGCGGCGGCCTCTCGGTCCTTCCCTTCCCTGCAGTGCCCCCTGGAGGAAACCCTGCACACTCTCGTTCATAAACGCCCGCTCTGCCTCCGAGGAGCTGCTCCTTGGGGCTGAAAGTGGCGGGGTGGTTCAGGCGACCTGGGGCCACGAGCCTCCTTGGCAGCTCCTTGGGCGGAACAGGGGTCCCGCGGCTTCTTTCGCGGACTCACACTGCGCCCCCTGCAGAGCCGGTGCA